>NC_058135.1:244318912-244347377 GCF_016433145.1 Gracilinanus agilis
TCTTTCTTTCTTCCTTCCTTCCTTCCTTCCTTCCTTCCTTCCTTCCTTCCTTCCTTCCTTCCTTTCTTCCTTTCTTCCTTTCTTCCTTTCTTTCTTTCGCATCTATCAAGAGTATTATACCTATATTTATTTCTGATAATATTATATTACTTAGGGCAGCTATATTGTGCAGAGGATAGAGTGCTGTGCCTAACATCAGGAAGACTAATTTTTCCTAAGTTCAAATCTGGCCTCAGGTACTTATTAGCTATATGACCCTGGGCAAGTCACTTAACCCCATATACCTTAGTTTCTTCATCTATAAAATGAGCTGGAGAAGGAAATGGCTAATCACTACAGTATTTTTGCCAAGAAAACCTCAAATAAAGTCATGAAGTCAGACACAACTGAAACAAACAACAGAATTTTACATCACTTTGGTATTTCATTGGATGTATAATCTTTTTTTTTTTAATTTTTTTAATCCTTAATTTCTGTGTATTGGCTCCAGGGCAGAAGAGTGGTAAGGGTGGGCAATGGGGGTCAAGTGACTTGCCCAGGGTCACACAGCTGGGAAGTGTCTGAGGCCAGCTTTGAACCTAGGACCTCCCATCTATAGGCCTGGCTCTCAATCCACTGAGCTACCCAGCTGCCCCCAGGATGTATGATCTTATCTGTTTCAAGACTACCCTGTTGGTATATATTGTAACCAATCCATACCTTTTCTTTCTCTCTATTTTGTTAAAACTTCTACATCTTTGAACTTTTCTGTGGCACCAGTAATGTACTTAGACTGGTCTTCTTTTATTGTTCCTCCTGCTAAAAGACTCTTTCCCCTTCTTTTCTGAGTTGATATCTCCTAAAAGACATCCCCAATGACCCCTTAAGCCATTATCAATAACGTTATAACCTGTTTGCATCTATTATTCATCTATCATGGGAATCGCTTGTCATCTTGACACTTTAGAAATTGTGATGTTCTTTTATTCCTATCTATAAAAGTATTGATACTAAAAATATTTGAGGAAGTCAGAAAGTAGCTTGGAAAGAACACTGTCTCTGCAGTGGTACAACCTGGCTTCAAAGTCCATCTCTGGCATTTCCTGCCTATATAACCTTGGGCTTGGACCCAGAGAGTGCCTTAAACCTGAGGTAGTTGTGCCCTGGAGTTTTCTCATCTTGCTAGTGGGAGTTAGAGAGGCGGCAGCCACCAAAGGAGCTCTATTCACTCAATCTTATCAGATATCTGACCTATAATCAGCTACCCGGATTGTCAGTTTTAGTTAGAATATAGTAACACAAAAAGTAAAGAATTAATAAAGCTGAGATAGCACGGCATGTAATTTCAATAGAGTTAATACAACATTTTAAAATAAACTGTTCATTGTATAAAATGGGAATTTGATAAAAGTAAAGCCATTCACTCTGATTTCTACAATTCTCTGGAAAAGGATAATCAGTGTAAAAAAATTAACCACAACAGCTAAGTGGCTCGGTAGTGATACTCACAAACCAGTCAGTCAAAAAGCAAATTTCTGAACTATTAAAAATTTATGGACTGAGACACTCAGTATTTGTTTTCTGCTATTAAAATGACTAATAAACCAGTCTTTCTATTTTTTTAATCTGATATCTTTTTGCCTCTAAGATTTCTTTCTCCATCAACTTTTTGCGAAGATCAGAGCTTTGCCTCCAAAATTTCCAGCTCATTTTCTTTTTACCGCATGTTTTTCTTTTTGTTTTTAAATACCATTTTATTTATAAATATGTATTTATTTTGTGTTTTTCTGTACTTTAATACATAACATAAATTTTAAATTCACATTATAATTTGATTCCATTATACTTGTAAGAGTTTACATATCTTGTTTTGGCACCCTATGCATCTGAAATAATAAACATAAAATATTGCATTTTAATTTTTTGTCTTTCATTCAGTCTAGAATCCCTCCTATTCAGCTAGCAAAGCCATGTTTGATTGCTCATTTTTCCTGATTTTTCCTCTTTTTTTAAAAAATAATCTTTTGTCATTAAATGGCATGTTCAAGCTTACAAAATACTTATTTTTAACTATATGCCTTATGTATATTTATATATATTGTAAAATTATCTAATTTTCTTATATTTTTGAGGCCAATGATTATGTTGATACTACATTGATTAGAATGATACTAATTGATAAGATGGTATTTTTTCCTTTATCAACACTTAGAGAACTATTTTTATACCTTTCTAATTTTAAAATTTACTAAGCATATACTTGGACAGTTTATATTTAAGATTTTTCCATACTGGTGCTCTAGGATATTTTTTTCTCTTTATGGAGTGTGACATGATTTTGTCCTTTCTGATAAACTTTTCCCCTAGTTATTCCTCATACATTTTCTTTTTTCAAGCTCATTTCTCTCTTTTCCAATTCTGTTATATATGTTGCATATTGATTGATCCTGAATTTTTTACTTTTAGTTATATTTTTGGATACTGGTTTTGTTTTAATTTCCCTTACCATTGAATTTTACTTGACTTGCTGTTTTCCTGTATGATTTTTGGTTCTTTTATATTTTTACATCGTTGTTAATTATTATTTTAGTAGTTCTTATTTTGTTAATTAAATTATTAATTTTATTATCCTAGTCATTTTATTTTTTGCTAAATTCTGTTATTTAACCCCTTTTTCTATTATAAAGCAATTTATTTTATTTTTTGAAGTTTCTTGTATCTTTTTTAATGATATTCAGTATGAATTTACAGAAAAGTTTCATCCCCTTTGCATTTTATGTTATGGATTTCCTTATCATATTCAAACTTTTGTTTGTCATTATTTTTCGGATGTTTTATTTTTCTCATTTTTAATTCATGGACTTGATGGCAAATCTAATTGTGTTTGATGGTAACACTTCTCTGGGTTCTAGTAACATTGAGAATGATAATAGAATCTACCTCGTTACATTATGGTGAGGATCCAAAGGGATAATAAATGTAAAGCTCTTTGTAGATCTTAAAAGTGCTATAAAAATGCTATTCATTATTCAAATAATTATTGTGATTTTTACTTTCTTTACTTTCTCCTTTGTATAATAGATATGATACTGGAATACTTGTATGGCCTCAGAATCTCAGAAAATTTAAACTTGCTAATTTTAGTTCTTCTCCTCATTTGATTTTTTTTTTCTTTTAGAATTTGTGTTGGTAGCTGCAATATATCTGGGTAGACCCTGGCGTTGTAGGGGTCCTGGAATCAAGGGCTGAGGATTGTAAATGACATCTATGGCCTTTGGACTGAGTTTGGATGCTGTTAGTAAGAGACTTTGGTTCCAAATTGTGGGTGAAAGATGGAGGACAATCTATAGAGAGTTTCAGTTGTGTGATTCAGCTGAATAATATTACCTTCCCTGTCAGACCAGATGCAGGACCTGCCAAGGTCAGTCATTGCTAGTTCACCTTCCCAGAATAGAAGCCAGATCTACTGAGGTAAAAGGGGTAGGCTGGTCCTTATTTCCAGGATGGACGATAGAGCTGTTGAGATGGCAGGCTATTGCAGTCCTGCTTGTTCCATTGGAAGCCTTTTTCCCTAATGGTGTAGGAAGGGTAGAATTTTTTGTGATTGATCAAAGTCAGGATCATTGTGATAAAGTAGAAACAGTAGAGGCTGGATCACTGCAGGACAAATGAGGGTCAGTAGGAATGTCTCGACTTTTAAAATAATATCGGTCCATTAATGGGAAGTATTCTTCCCATTGGTATAAAAATCTTCTTTTGGCAGAATTAGAAGTTAACGATTTTAAGTCATAGAAACGTAGGATTTTCTGGGTCTTATTCCTCTAATAGTTGTTTCTTTTCATACTAAAGTAACTGATGGAAAGGTTGGGGGAGAAGGAAAGTTAGCCAAACAGTTATTTCATCTCCAAACACCAAACAAATATTTTGATTGATATTTTCTCAGAATTCAATATCAGATTCCTTGAATGTTGCACAGGCACATTTTTCTGCTTTATCTCTATGATTGTTCACAGATACATGATAATTTCTTGCTGTTGTTGGCACTTTTAAGTGAAACATTTAGGGGGCATCTAGATGGCTCAGTGAATTGAGAGCCAGGCCTAGAAATTGGGAGGTCCTGAGTTTGAATTCAGCTTCAGACACTGTCAATGTGCTTCTGCCTTAAAACCAATACACAGTATTGAGCCTAAGACAGAAGGTAAGGGTTTAAATTAAAAAATAGACAAATAAATAAATAAAATATTTAGCAAATGGCTGTTATAATTATTTAGTTTCTTGGACATATTCTAAAATTTGGAATTCATCAAATTATTCAGTGGCATTTCATATCGAAACCTCTTATCTAAAACTATATTATGTTTTGAGGAGTTTTTTTAAATAAAACTCTCTGGACTGTGTATTTTCAACAATGCAAAACACACTCCCTTCTAGGAGGGTCAGAGTCTAAATTTGTCACTTACCTTTTTAGCACCATGGATAGAATCACAAAATGTAAAAGAGCCCTGATTTGGAATCAGACCACCTGGATTAGAGTCCTGGGTCTAATGACTATTGCCAAGGAGAACATCAGTAAATCACCTCCTTTCTCTAGGCTTCAGTCATAAACTGAGCACTGCCTACATCACCCGGGTTGTCATGAAGAAAGGACTTAGTGAGCCTAAAAGATGATATGAAAATGGGTTGTCATATTATTATTCTTAGTACTTTGATAGTTGTTCAGTCATTTTTTAATTGTGTCCAATTTTTCATGACCCCATTTGGGTTTTTCTTGGCAGAGACACTGGAGTGGTTTGCCATTTCCAACTCCAGCACATTTTATAGATAAGGAAACTGAGGCAAACAGGCTTAAGTGACTTGCCCAGGGTCACACTGCTAGTAATTATCTTGAGGCCAGAATTGAACTCAGGAATATGAAGTCTTCCTGATTCTAGCCCAGTGCCACCAAGTGTGCCCTGGTGCTTTGGGTACTTCAGTAAATATAGTTTTATGATAATATTAACTTTTTATTTATGTTTCATAAAAAAGAATTAAGTCGCTGGTTACAAGTCAAAGGGAAAAGATCGAAATGGGTTTATCTTTTTATCACAGCTGTTCTGATAGTTTACATTCTTTTTGCTGGATTTTTAGAAATAACCATGTAGAATATTCCCAAAACTACAGACTGACATAATTCAGATTTGGGATAGCAGCTGTGACTACCACTTGGGAGACTGTGCAGTTCAAATAAAAAGGTACAGGGGAGGGAGTTGTCAGTGATTCCCATCACTTTCTTTGGACCACACAGAATCTCTAGTAATCCCAAAGCAGTAACAGAATCCCCCTCCATCACCAAAACTGCTACCCCACCCCACAAAGTGGTATTTCCTTAGATTTTAAAATGAAATGTGTGATATAGCACTTTGAGCATATGGACGAGATTGGAAATTAAATGGAAAACTATGACTTTATGACCCCCTAAAAGGTTGGGAATTCTTGCATTTGGAATAATACTTTAGTATCTAGAAAACGCATTGCAAGGAATATCTTTTAGATTTTAATAACTAACATGTGGTATTTTTTAGGTTCTTGAAATCCTTTATAGATTTTCATTTGATCTTCACAACAATTCCATGATGAAGATGCTATTGTTATCCCCATTTTATAGACGAGGAAACCAAAGCTGATCAGAGTTAAATGATATATGTCCAGAGTCATACAGCCAGTAAATGTCTAAGGCAGGATTTGAACTCAGGGCTTCCTGACTCTTAAATCTGCTGGCTTTCTGGCCATTCCATGAGTAAGACAATCCATCTGTCTGCTCTGGGCTCTTTTCCTGACTGTCCCTCATGCCTAGAATGCTCTCTCCCTTCATCTCTCCCTCCTAGTGTCCCTGAATTCCTTTAAGTGCCCACTAAAAACCCACCTTCTACAGGAAGCTTTTCTAATTCTCTAATTTTCTAATTCTCTCCTAATTCTAGTGCCAGCCCTCTATTGATATTTTTCTACTTATCTTGTATAAATATCTTGCCTGTGAATGCTATTTGCATGTTATCTCCACTGTTAGATTGTAAACTCCCCCGGGTAGACACTGGGATTTGCCTTTCTTTGCATTCACAGAACTTAGCATAGTGCTTGTCACATAATGGCTAATTCTTAATACTTGGTAATCAATACCTTTAATAAATGCTTATTGACTTACTGTCCACTACACCACGCGACTGCCAAGATGAAAGGAGACAGGCTTATTGTTAGGACCTTTTAGAAGAATTTTGGAAGTTTTTTGGAAATCATAGAGTCATCTGTGTCTAGTATCATCAAATTGTATTTTATTGGTTTTTAACCATTTATTTATTTTTAAAAATTTTAAATTAAAAAAATTAAAAAATTCTTATTTTCCATCATAGAATCTATACTAAATATCAGTTCCAAGGCAGAAGAGTGATAAAGGCTAGGCAATTAGGGTTAAGCAGCTCATAATTAGGAAATATCTGAGGCCACATTTGAAGCTAGGGCTTCCTATCTGTAGGACTGGCTCTCTATCCACTGAGCCACTTAGATGCCCTTAATCATTTATTTATTTCTTCATTTGGAGTTCCTAATTTTCTCCCTCCTTGCAACTCCTTTCCCACAATATCCAGTATACATGTGAAATCATGCAAAATCTATTTCTGTATTATGTTGGAAAAAAAGTAAGAAAAATAAAGAGAAAAAAGTGTCAATCACTTTTCAGAGTTCATCAATTCTCTCTAGAGGTAGATAATATTTTTAATCTTAAGTCATTTGGAATTGTAGTGGATCACTATTAATCAGAGGAGTCAAGTCTTTTACAGTTCCTTATCATTATCTTGTTGCTATTGATGTAAACATTTTAAGGAGGCAAGAAGAGATAATAAATTAAAAATACAGGGGCAGCTGGGTAGCTCAGTGGAGTGAGAGTCAGGCCTAGAGACAGAAGGTCCTAGGTTCAAACCCGGCCTCAGCCACTTCCCAGCTGTGTGACCCTGGGCAAGTCACTTGACCTCCATTGCCCACCCTTACCAATCTTCCACCTATGAGACAATACACCGAAGTACAAGGGTTTAAAAAAAAATACATAAGGACTCTGGTTTATTAGTCATTTTAATAGCAGAAATCAAATACTGAGTGTCAGAGTCCATAGACTGTTTTTTTTTTAATCCTTAACTTCTGTGTATTGGTTCCTTGGTGGAAGAGTGGTAAGGGTGGGCAATGGGGGTCAAGTGACTTGCCCAGGGTCACACAGCTGGGAAGGGTCTGAGGCCGCAGTCTATAGATTTTTAATAGTTCAGGAATATGCTTCTTGGCTGTGAATGGTTTGTGAGAATCACTTGATTACCTACCAGGCCAGTGGCATTTGAGAAATAACAATCCTGGTTTTGCTAACTTCATTTTTTATTATTTTATATGTCTTCCCAATTTTTTCTGAAACCGTGCTATTCTTCATTTCTTATGCTAGAATAGTATTCCATCACAATTATATAGCACAACATGTTCAGCTATTCCAAATTGTTAAGGATCCTTTCAATTTCCAGTTCTTTGCCACCACAAAAAAAAGAACCCATTTCCTTAGATATTTGAGAAATGAGATCTTTATCAGAGAAATTTGCTACATAAAATTGTTCCCAATTTCCTGTTTTCCTTCTAATTTTTGCCATGGTGGTTTTGTTTGTGCAATTCCTGTGAAATTAAAATTTTATTGCACAAACAAAACCACTCTTGTGATTCTCTTTATCATGTTTGGTCATAAACTTTTCCCTTATCCTTAGATCTAACAGGTTATTTTTTCTCATGCCGTCCTAATTTTCTTTTATCATCCTTTACGTCTAAATCATATATCCATTTTGACTTTATCATGATATGTTATGTGAAATATTGGTCTATGCCTAAATTCTGCCAAACTGCTTTCCAGTTTTTTTCCTCAAATATTTTTCTCAAATAATGAGAAAAACCTACAAAACCTGAATCTTTGGGTTCATCAAACACTGGGTTACAGTAATCACTTACCTTTATATATTATATAACTAATTCATTCCACTGATCATCCACTCTATTTTTAATCCAGTACCTGTTTTAATGATTACCATTTTTAAAATAGTTTGAAATCTGCTACTACTAGGTCTCCTTCCTTCACTTTTCCCCCAAAGATTCCTTCATTATTCTTGAACTTTTTGTTCTTCCAGATGAATTTTTACCTGTTTCTTTGCCCTCTAAAATAATTCTTTGGTGGTTTGGTTGAGATGGCTCTGAATAAATAAATCAATTTAGGTAAAATTCTCATTTTTATTATATTGTTTCAGCCTACTCATGAGTAATTTTTCTCCACTTGTTAAAAATCTGTTTTTAGATCTCTATGAAAAGTGTTTTGTAATTGTGTTTACATATTTCCTATGTATGTGTAGGCAGGTAGACTCTCTAGTATGTTATACTGTCTGCAGTTATTTTGAATGGTATTTCTCTTCCTATCTCTTCATGCTAGATTTTGTTGGCAACACATAGAAATGTTGACCATTTGTATGGCTTTGTTTTACATCCTGACCCTCAGACTTTACTGCTATCTTCACATTTGTTCAGCAACATTTGTTAAGTCACTCTCATGTTGGAGTCCATGGAAAAAACCATGACATAATTGGTATTTAAGAGCACCAAAAACTGAGTCTCAAGAACTCTGATATCATTTGTGGGATATATTTATTCTGTTGTGCGTTTAGGAATGATCATTTGTTCAAAATGAAAATAGATCATGGATTTTGCATTGAAATAATTAATTAATGGATTTCAATGAAAAGAAATCTTTGCAAAACATCTGTGTCATGATCATTTTTGCTCTTTTGGGAAATCAAGTAACAAAAGAATAAAGTGATTTGTCAAAAGCAGATCCCTTTTTCAGGATAGAATTAAGCAGCTAACTTGGGGCAAGATTCCTTTAAGTTCTAAGGAGTCAGTCCCTTTTCTTTCTCTCTCATTTCACCATATCATGTAAGTTTCTTGTGAGAGATTGTTTCATATCATATATTTGTGTCCCCAGTACTTGGCACCAGTAAGTCTATGATGAATGCTTATTGATTGATTGCTTTATGAAAAAGATCTTAATGAATCCCAATGAAAAGACATTCCTGAAAGCATCTGTGTCAAGATCATTTCGTTCTTTTGGGAAATCATGGATTTTCCTTTGAAAAATTGGTGTCGTGATCATTTTGCTCTTTTGAGGGTAAAGCCAATTAAGGGCTTGCTATGTGGCAGACACTAAAGAAAAAAAAAAAGAAAGAAAGAAAGAACAAAGGGGCCCTGTGGAAAATAAGTATATCTGCATAGGAGACATAACGTGTAAATATCTAGAAAATAAAAGATCTGAAGAGAGTAGGTGAAGATAATTGAAAAAGGAGAAAATATTAGCAGCCAGAAGGACTAGGAAAAAGCCTCCTGCAGAAGTCTCCTATGCTTTACATTGTCTTTAGCTTCCTACACATCTTAGAAATGTTTGCCATACTTCTAGGTAGAGTCTTGAACCACAATAAGGGACCAAATTCCAAACATGTAGATTTTCAGATTTCTGAAACATAACATTTTTCAAAACAGTACAGTACTTGACACCTGGTGCTTTTTTTTTTTTTTAAACAACCTTCGATGGTTAGATAAGCAGATGGCGCCAGAGAAAAAGTAAAATAAAAACAGTACAGTAATAGCATGAACTTTTTTTTCATTGACATTATGAGGAGTCCCATGGAAGATTTATGCACTTTGTAGCATATTTCAGTACCTTTAAGCCAAAAGCAGATGCTCTCCTCATTGACCAGATAAACTCACAAATCAAAGTGGATTTCTATTCAGGCAGAAGCTGTCATGTAGACAGCCTCTGTATGCTAAAATTCATGGTGACATTTGAGTTAAAATAATGACATCTGTCAGGGCTGAGTCACTTCTTTAAAAAACAAAGTCATATTAAAACTATTTTTAAAAGCGTTATGGGAAAAAACACATCCTTGATTGGGAATTAATCTATATGGAATTTTAGAGGTGACGGGAATGTGTTTTGGGGTCGTATTGATAAAAAATGAAGCTTTTAGGATTTCTCTGCTGCCTCTTCAGAAGTATTCAAGACTAAATACTGGAAAACAGGCACTGCGTTAATACTCATACCCATTTGCCTAAGTTTTCCCGTGAGGCTCATTGGGAGGTAAAAGCAAACCACCTTAGCCAGGGTGATGCCTGTGGCACCTTCAGCCATGCCTTTGATTACTCCCTTGTTCACACCATTCTTTTCACTCAATTGCATCTTGTCCCCATAGACAGGACTGAGAATAGTCTGGTCCCTCATTTTCCTAGCTTAGCAACGTCTTTGTAATACACCCCAGAGGGAATCTCTGTTGTTCTTGGGCAAGCCAGGCAGGGCATAGACCCAGAGAACTAATTTACTTCTGTTGCAGCCTTTTCTTCCTGCCTCTTGTGAACCAAATAATTGAGTCTGGCTTCCCAGGTCAGCTGAATTCTTTACCAGCAAAGACACTGTGATAGAAGGAAAGCAAAAATGCTGAGAGAAGGCTATCTAGGCCATGAATATTTCTAATCACTGACTCCTTACTGGCTTAAAAGTAATTACACAGCAGCCAGGGCCAGCTGATTATTAGGCTGGTCTTTCCTGCCTAGAGAAAAGGAGAGAGAGAGAGAAAGAAAGAGGAGAGAGAGAGAGAAAAGAAGAGAGAGAGAGAGAAAAGGAGAGAGAGATCTCTTTGTGGCTGGTTTAAGAACCGAAGAGGACTTCCCTATACATATCAATCCTAGCCCCAAAAAGGATTTTTTTTTTCACAAAGAGAAAAACATTAAGTCTGGAGTTAATTTCTGAAGAACACACAATCCTAGTCAACAGTGGGATGAACCGCACAAAGGTATGTGACTTGTTGGCTACTCTAAAGAAGTCCATTTTTTCTTCACAAGAGTGCAATAGGTTTTCACTTTGTCTGCCAGTGCTCCCCTCCATTCAGCTCTTACCACCTAAGCTAAAAACAAATGAGCAAGATTACAACTGCTTGGATGGAGTAGAGCTCTGTGGGACTTGAATGTTATGGGGAGACATATCACAAATTTCTTGACCGACTATTTCTTGACTAGCTACATATATGGAGAAAGAGAGAGAGAGAGAGAGAGAGAGAGAGAGAGAGAGAGAGAGAGAGAAAGAGAAATTGGATTAGATTGTGATTAAGCATCTGAGGTCACCAAAGAAGAGAACTGAGAAAGCTTTTTGAACCTTGGACTTTCTCTCTGAAAACAACTGGTTTCTCACTAGCACAGTATCCTCTTATATGTAGGCTATTGATGAGGTTTTTATTTTTCATAATAGTAAGAGGTTTGGGTTTTCAAAAATCATTTGCAGTTAGTTGAAAAAAAATTTTTTTCCAGGACCAAGCTTTTCTCCCTTTTTTTTTTTATTTTAGAAACTACAAGGATTCCTTATTTGTTAAATTTTAGAATTAACCTGAGATTCTTTTTTTGAGGCTTGTCATTAATTTTTTTTTAAGTGTTTGGGAAATGAAACATGCTTGACTCATTAGCCCTAGCTTCTAAGTAGAGAAACATTCAGAAAGAAAAGCTGTTTTAAAATGTTTTCCATAGCAAAATACTGAAGGTGGGGGTCTCCTAAATGAGCTGCAAAAGTATCAGCTCATTCTTGCCTCACCCTAACTTTTTGTTGTTGTTCATTTGGGGTTTTTTTTGGCATTCTAGATCCTATCCTTTCCTCTCTGGAGTAGAAAACAGGGAGCAGCTAATTGTCTTTCACAAATCCCAGCTTCCTTCTTAAAGATTTAAACAGCATTGTTAGACTAAGATCCTTTTGCCCTTCTCTGAACCCAGTCTACCTTCCTAGAATCCAAAAGGTATGGAACAAAACAGAGATACTTTCTCATATTTGCTCAGAAACTAATTTGACATGGCTATAAACCTGGATAATGAATGCCATCCCATGCTCCATAGTAAGGAAGTGAAGAATTTTCTCACATCATTGTGAAAGCTTAAATTGCTGAGAGATTTGGACAGAATGGAAAACTATATGTAGTTTCCAAATTTTTCCTCAGTGAATTCCATTTTTATCGGTCTCTATGCTTAAGCATGTTTAGTACTATATGTATTCCCTTGTGCATATGTTTATATTTGTAATGTGATGGGGTGAAGGGAAGGTAGATAGGAAGGTAGAAGGAAGGATGAGTTGGAGAAAGGTAGGTAGGAGGAAGGGAAAGGAAGGTAGTGGAAGATGGGATATTACATGTACACAAAATTCATCAGCCTCTAAAGCTATGATGGTGCTGTAGGGTTCCATTATAAACACAATCAACACTATCAGACCACAAGATAAATCTTCCTTCTCTCCTCATGTTGCTGACAAAGGGGTATTGCATTTGTTATTGGTAAACATCATGGAGATACATTCAATTTGTATTCCTTTTTAAGAGTACATGGAACTATGAACCTTCAGAATGCGGTGAGCAATGTTCTTCTTCACACAGTTTCACCGGGTTCTCCAAGGCTCCATTATCAGGCTTGGAGAAGCAAAGAAACTTTTAATATTAGATTTAGACAACAAAAAACTTGTGATTAATGTGTTTGTTTTGTTTTCTTTTTCCTGACAAGTGTGAATTAGATTTCAAAGCTCTTTCATGGATGGTTTCTATTACATGAGCACAGGATGTAGTTATCTGGAGTTAAAGTTCTTTTGTTAGAGGGACAATAACCTCAGATTTCTGGCCCAACTGAGTAGGCTTGACGGCCCATAGAACTTGTTTGACTGGTAGCCATTAATTTGGGATGATTTAGTTAGAGAGACAGAGACAGAGACAGAGACAGAGACAGAGACAGAAAGACAGAGACAGAGACAGAGACAGAGAGAGGAGGAGAAGGAGGATTATCTTGTTGTCTCCTACTGTTCATTAGTTTGTAATAGAACCCAACAGCATGACTGGATCTTAGATCAGAAATTGATGAGTTCTGTATACGTATGAAACACCTCTTTTATATGAGTAGAGACATGCTGTCATGTGAATATACAAGCAAACATATTAAGTATAAGTGTGTGTGTATATATGTAAGTTATCGATACTCTCGGTTCCGATTGTTGCCTGCTCCTACTAGCACTAGATAAAGTGTCCTTTGCTCTTTCGGGGTGTCTTTTGCCAAGGTTAGAGTTAGTATAGAAATCTCTCTCGAGTACCAGCTCTCCTGTTCTAAGGCACCAGTCCCAGTATGAGAATTTCTAAGGTTTCTTTCTTATCATACCTGCACTGATTTGGGAATTATCTCTCTTTTGGTTGCCTGGGAAGTGTTTCTGAGTGAAAAGATTTTACTCTAATAGGAAATTTTCATTGAAATTTGGATATTTATTGAAAAATATAACTATATAAATTCAACTACCACAGAGGATTATGGATGATACATGAAATCACAAAGTGTCAGAGAGCGCCCAACCCATCCTCTTGCTCAGTGTATGAATCTCTTCTATGATAGCCCCAATGAGTTATTGTCCTTTCCGTTCTTGCCTCCAATGGTGGAAAACTTAAAAGAATGTATGTATTTTAAGTGTCTTAACACATGTCCAATGATTTGGAGTTCAAATTATTTATTTGGATTTCATTGGATTATTGGATGTGGAGTTCAAATTTTGGATTTAGTTTAAATCCTGGTTCTCCATTACCTATGTGACCTTTGGTTCAGTGAAGTTGGTTTTCTTTGATCTTCTTAGTTTTCCAAAATGTATATCATTTTAAAATGTTTAAAAGATTTTCTCTTTGTTGAAAAGCTATTCATTCTTCCTCTTTATTACACATCTTTCTCTGCTAGTCCCTAAGGAGAAACACAAGCTTTCAAGTAGAAATAAGAAAGAGAAATCACACCTGTTACATTTGACCATTTCCTTAGGGAGACCATGGGGTACAGTGGGAAGAGCAGGCTTTGGAGTCAAACTCCAGCTCTGCTACTTAGATATTTGTTCACTGCCTGAATGACCAAGGGCAAGTCACTTAATTAACTTGGGCTTCACTTCCTTCATTGGTAAAATGAAAAAATTGGATGAGAAGATCTCTAATGTTCTTTCTGGCTCTCATATCATCCCCAAACCTTTGTTATTATTATTAAAAAGGCAAAGGAGTCCCATTTATTGTGGCTTTTCTCCTTCCCCTACCCCCACCTCCCAAAATAAAGGCAAGTCAAAATTCCCATGAGCATTTGACAAGCCGAGTCAGCACATTTGACTGCATCTGCCCTGAGTCCTTCCAGTTTTGTCAGTTATCATTTTGGGATAAAATCACATTTCACATGGTTGTTATCATGGCTGGGTTGCTGAAGCATGTCTCGGCATTCCATTTCTGGAATGCTCACTGGGCTTTGTGCTTGGCCTTTAATATGAAACAAGAGGTGGGTGCCTCATCTGCACGGGTCTTTGTAACTGCAAATCTATGTATGTTTTTCCCTGGAATTCTCCATAATGAGCAATAAAAGTCAATGAGGGAAATAAAAAGTAAATTTGCTTTGTTACTTGACAAAATCTCTTGCTTTGAAAATTCTTTCTTTATCTTTGGGGCTATTATGCAGGGTTTGCAAACCTCTAAGTCAACTTCCTGTTGGGGGAGAACCAATCTGTGAGGTTCTGCTAGATTCCTCCTAATTCTCCTTAAAAAGACAGTCTATTCTGAGATAAAAGCCCCTCCCCTAAGGGACTGAATTCTGCAAATGTCACCACATTTCTTTTCTTATTAGGGGGACACCCTCAGGTTTACCACTCTCTTGGGCTTTAGGTGACAAGGTCGCCAACACTGCAAGAAAGAATAGACTGAGGAAAAGAAAAAGTAACCTAATTTAACTGGTATCCTTCCAAAAGAAGATTATGCTGAATCGTGTTTCTGACTACATCCACATATCACTGGAACCCCTAAGAAAAATAAACTGATCACCAAGTTGTTTTGTCTGTGTGACCACAAACAATTGGTTTGGGCCTGGATTGGACAAAGTAACCGGTTGTTTTGGCATGGCACAGTTGCAGTCTACATCTGTCTATGGTTAGCTATGATAATTAATGTCCCCAAAGAGGTACAAACATCAGGCATCTAAGGTCTTCAGGCATGCTGCTAAGGACCAGCCCAAAATAAGGATTCATAAGATTGCTTGTATCCTTCCCTTCTCCTTCATAATCATAGAAAATAAAACCATTTAACTTTATTTATGAAAGAGGAAATATTTATTGATACAGAGATTTTTTAAGAAGACCCTTAATTTGATTTCCCCTGTTTTGCTATTCTATCAAGGACCTTAGAGATCAGTTAATATAAACCTTTCTTTAAAAAAGAAATTATAACTTTCTTTTTAAAAATTCACTGAATCCATTCTTTTTTTTTTTTTTAAACCCTTACTTTCCGTCTTGGAGTCAATACTGTGTATTGGCTCCAAAAGCAGAAGAGTGGTAAGGGTAGGCAATGGAGGTCAAGTGACTTGCCCAGGGTCACACAGCTGTGAAGTGTCTAAGACCAGATTTGAACCCAGGACCTCCTGTCTCTAGGCCTGGCTCTCAATCCACTGAGCTACCCAGCTGCCCCCTGAATCCATTCTTAAAATTAAAATCCCTAAAGCAAAACTGACTAACTGGCAGCACCTGTTATATTCATGAAATCATAGACTTTAAACAGAAAGGGACACCAAGGGACATATAAGACATCACGTCCAAACCCCACCTCACATTTTTCTGATAAAATTACTGAGACTTAGAGCAGGTAAATGACTTGTTAAGGGTCACACAGCCAATAAATGTCTGAGGCCAAATTTAAATTCAGGTCTCCCATACTCCAAGCCCAGGAGCTGAATCACTGTACTACCTAGGGGCTAATGCACAACCATAGTCTTTCATCTCTGTAGAGAAGGAGGGTTATTTATTTCATCTTCTGATCTCTTCAACCGATATTATTCACGGCAATTAATATCAGTTCACCTACCTTCTAGTGTTGTTTTTATTCACATTGATGGGGCCATCTTGTGCATTATTCTCTTGGTTCTTTCTTCCCTCTGCATTACTTCATGCAAGTTCGCTCATCTTTCTCTGAATTCTGCTGCATTCATATTGCCACAGTTTGTTCAGCAATTCCCTTGATGCCAGAAAGAGAGCTACCACGAATATTTTGTTATAAATAGGTCCTTCTTCTCCTATAATTGACCTCTCTGGTACTATATGCCCAATAGTAGAACCACTGGGGAAAGAATCTAGTAATTTTTAAAAAAATGCTCTTCTAAACTGTTTTCAAGATTGCTTTTACCAGTGCACATCCCCACCAAAAATAGGTCTGTGGGGGCAGCTGGGTAGCTCAGTGGAGTGAGAGTCAGGCCTAGAGACAGGAGGTCCTAGGTTCAAACCCGGCCTCAGCCACTTCCCAGCTGTGTGACCCTGGGCAAGTCACTTGACCCCCATTGCCCACCCTTACCAATCTTCCACCAATGAGACAATACAGCGAAGTACAAGGGTTTAAAAAAAAATAGGTCTGTGTGTCTCTTTTGCCATAGCCTCTCCAGCACTGGCTATTTTGCCTTTTATCATGTTGACCATGAAGCAGAATCTTGGTGTTTTTTTAATTTGCATTTTCTTACTAGTGATTTGGAGCATTTTTTCAAGTTCCCAAACTCATTTTATGAGGGGAAATGAAGGCACAGAGAAGTTAAGTAATTTGCCCAGTTTCACAGGTGGCAGAGCCAAGATGGAAAGCCAGGTCCTCCTAATTCCAAATCCAGGGATCATTACCTTGTATTTAATGCTGGTATTTTACATAATGGAGTACAGTTTATCAGACATGGCATTAGTCATACAGAACATTCCAATTGATCTAGACCAATGATGGGCAAACTTTTCAAAGAAGGGGCCAAAGGAAAGGAAATGCTCATCTGTCAGTCTGTTTCTAAGGCAACTCTTTCATTGTATTGTATCCTACTCATTGTATTTGTCATATTAGGAAAAATGTCACCCAGCAGGATAGAACATTTCAGGGGGCCACGTGTGGCCCGCAGGTTGCAGGCTGTAGTTTGCCCATCACTGATCTAGACACTTGAAATTAACTGGATGAGATTGGATTAAATCACCAAAGTACTTAAAGTCATATTATTCTTTGTGACTTCAGCAATAACTTGGTGACATCATTTCTTTTTTTTTTTTTCTTCCTTTTTCTGGACCATACATGTATTATGCAAAACCCACTTCCATACTGGTCATTGTCGTAAGAGCACACTCACACAAAAACAAAATCTCAAAACAAAACTGTTAATAAACTGACGTGAGAAATAGTATGCTTTGATCCGCATCAGACTCCATCAGTTCTTTGGGATATTATTTCATAGCACTTCCCTCTCTTTTTTTTTAACCCTTTCCTTCCCTCTTAGAATCAACACTATGCACTGGTTCTAAGGCAGAAGAGTGGTAAGGGCTAAGCAATGGGGGTTAAACACTTTCTTCTCTTTGTGACAAATACTTATTTGCTATTTTATATTTGCTATTTTTTTTTTGGAGGATTTCATGGCACTCCACAAAGTGGATTTTTAGATTAGTTGCTTAAGAAACTTCTTTTCTTCCTGTGTTGTATATCTTTTGACAATTTGATGCTCTGATATGCTAATTCCCCATCAGTAACTGCATATCTCACTCTTATCATTGATAAGAATGTCTTAAATTAACTGGAAAGTCAGTCTTCTTAATTCTTCTCCTCAGGCTCCCCAGATTACTTTGAATGTGGGCTAAATAATCAATCTGCATTGCCATAAGTCTAGGCCAATAAGGTACTTTATGTATATTGTTCAAGAATCAGTTAAACCAAATTCAGATAGTTTCACCACAGAACTGGCTGAAAAATTGGCTGGAGAAACACTCACAGAATGATCTCCTATATTATATGTGGTTGCTGATGCATGTCGTTAAGAGCCAGTTCTCATAGCAGCCAAACTATGGATCCTTTAAATATTCAAGGGCTAATAAGTTCAATTCTATTTTCCTGCTCAGGCTGGAGATGCTCTGAGTCACTGGGGTATTATTCTTAGGTTGTAATCTGAGGCCAGACATCAGGGAGCCCTTGGGCGCTCTAGCCTTTTCCCTGAGTGGAGCAGGAGATAGATACTTGGTGGCCCCAGCAGCCCCTGCGGGCTTACAGGACAAGACCATGTGTGTCTTGCTTTTGAGTACAGTATTTGCATCATCTCTCCTTCTCTTTGAAGGTACATGACTGATGGTGGACTGGGTCTCTATACTCGGAGACTGAATCGGCTGCCTGATGGAATGGCTGTGGTGCGAGAGACACTTCAACGCAACACCTCACTGGGTCTTGTAGATGCTGACAGGTAAGCAGGCTCCTAATTGGTCTTTTAACTGTATAATATTGCTTATTCTTCAGAGTTCTGACAAATAGGGGAAACAGGAAGGTGCTGAAGGATGCTTTCTCTTGTTTTCAAAATATTCTCCAGTACAATGAGGGAGAGAGGACAGGAATAAGAGAAAAAAGGCAGGAAAAAAGAAGCATGTAAATCATTTCAAATGCCTATAGTGCATTTAGAAAAAAAATATGTAGAATAATGGAGGAATGATTAGCAGCAAGTGAGAGCAAATCAGGAAAGCTTATAGGAAACAATGTCAGATTTGAAAGCTGGGGGTAGGGGTGGAGGAAGATAGAGACTAGCCCGGAGGAAGAAACTGGGAATTCTTAAGTATTCAGGAACATATTCCAAAGTTTTTGACATGAGAGTGAGCAAACTTAGTTACCTGACTGGGACAAGGCTATGTCACCCAATGCTGGAAAAAAGGAGGGTAGTTAGTAAAATTGGGGCAAAAATCTTGGAGAAAAGAAGCCTACCATGTTGAAAGGCCTTAACTGTCAAGGAAGCAGTAAGGAAATGTTGTCAGTTGTTTCTGTTTTTACCCAGTTTTGGTGGAACCACTTATAGTAAGCATGAGTAGTTCCAGTCTTGGGTTCTTGTTGTTATTTGGAATGTAGGCCATTGTATGCCCTCATTATATTAATTCAGCACCTGGAGTATGTTTCATTTCCTCTCTTGTTAACCAGCTTTCTAGGTATTGCACTTTGGAAGGAAACCTTGGGGGATTAGTCTCTGGTGAATTATGTGAAGCCTGTGGCAAAAAAAAAAAAAAAATAATAAAAGAAGACGAAATCTCAAGGTGCCTAGTATAATGGTATAAGCAACCTTTGCTTGCTCTAGTCTCAAATCCTACACCTGTGAACTCTGCTCTTTCTTACTTTGGAAGCCATTTTAAGGACACAGATTTGCACAAAAGATGTTTGTAGTTGGCTTTTTGTGTATATTTTTTGGTAGGCTATTGAAGTCTTTGCCCTCAGAGGGAAAATGTAATTCCCTTCCTTCATCACTGCCATCTTTTTTGTTGGGTCTTCCGAATACTTGACCCGTCTACCTTTCACTTGATGAGAAGCAGCATAAATTCTAGGGGGCAGTTTTGTGCTCCATTTGGAGATAAACTCAAGACTAAGCAGCTGAATATGTTGAGATAACTGTGCATATGGTGCCTGCCTCAACTCTATTGGGTGACATTGTAGTGATGATGAAGATGAAACTTCTTTTTTTTTTTAAAAAAACCCTTACCTCCTAGGTGGAAGAATGGTATGGGTAGGCAATGGGGGTCAAGTGACTTGCCCAGGGTCACACAGCTGGGAAGTGGCTGAGACCAGGTTTGAACCTAGGACCTCCCATCTCTAGGCCTGACTCTCAATCCACTGAGCTACCCAGCTGCCCCCTGAAGATGAAACTTCTAATGAATCTCAAGAGTTCCCTTGTGAAAAACAGATTCTTTAGTGCTCAGAGTCCTTTGGCTTTTGTAGGGCACAGTAGCCAGTGGATAAACATTGAAGTCATCCTCATAAAGGAGAACTACATATGAGGCTTTCTTAGGAAAGCTTTTTTTTTTTTTTTTTTAGTCAACATGAAAAAGGGGAAGGAACCCTTTTTAAAGTTGATTCTGACTAGTGAAAAAGAACTAAGAAAAATAAAACCTCTAATTATGATCCCAGAGCAAGAGGAGGTGGATTAGTGTGTTAAATTATCTTGTTATTAGCAGAGCAAAGACGTTATTTGGATGAATGGTCCATAGAAATATCCTTCCTTTATACTCTGGCAAGAAAAAAAATACTCCCTGAGAATGAAATACTTTCAGTTAGGATTAAACCAGGACAGACCATAACAGAACAGAGCCTGCCACACCTTAATTGCTGAAATACCCTCAATGGAGCTTTCTCAATGTGTAAATTTATTTTGTTTACTTATGTTATCCAATAAATGTGTAGTTGGATAGAAAACCTTATTAGCTAGAACATAGGTCTTACAATGTACATTTCCCCCTGCAGCAGTCAAGGAAATCTGAAGTAGACAGTTTAATTTAATGCTTGATTGCAGGGCTAATAGAATTATCACAGATCACAGCTGGGCTTATTTATGTATTTTAGGGTGGAAGATTTTGGCAGGATGGAGATTGTATTTGTAATTTCATTTCATCTCTGAATCACTTCAATGTTTACAAATGGACTATTTTAGATTCCATTCTTGGTTTATTGTTTGTTTGTTTTCTTTTTGTCCAGACATTTCATTTTATTGCCTTTGAGAACTCTTGTTGAGGAAATCTCCTCTATTCATACAGACCAGAAACTATCCTGTGATTTATAGTCATAGAGCAGGAGTTCTTAAACATTGTTAAGTCATGGACTCTTTTGGCAGTCTGGTGAAATTTTTCTCTCCTCAGAATAATTTTTAAAAACTTCTTAAATAAAAGAAAGGTTAAATTTCACTGAGTATGTAGTGAAAATTTAAAAAAAAAATTCCTCATTGAATTTCACAAACTCCTTGAAATTTATATACAGAGCCCAGGTTTTAAAAAAAAAAAAATCCTGCCTTAGAGAATTGCCCAGTACTCTGAGAAATCACGTCATTTATTTATTTATTTATTTATTTGTTCATCTATTTATTTATTTATTTATTAGCCCTTAAGTTCTGTGTATGGGCTCCTAGGTGGAAGAGTGGTAAGGGTGGGCAATGGGGGTCAAGTGACTTGCCCAGGGACACACAGCTAAGAAGTGTCTGAGGCCAGATTTGAACCTAGGACCTCCCGTCTCTAGGCCTGGCTCTCAATCCACTGAGCTACCCAGTTGCCCCCAGAAATTAAATAATTTACCCATGATCCTAAAGTCATTTTGTGTTAGGAAAAAGGATATGAACACAGATCTTCCTGGCTCTGAGGCAAATGCCCCTATCTGCTATAGCACTGCTGCCTCTCCCATTGCTATGTAAAGTATAATATATAGATAGAAAAACTGATTTCAGTTTCCTAAGACTGATTAGCTGAAAGGAGTAGGTTAAACAAAATATTTTGTGGTTGACATTTCTGACACTTAATTAGTACATTTCTTTTTGTGTGCCGTAATTTATAATTTAGGACAGAAGTTGATTTATCTGTCCTTGATAATGTTAATGAGCTTTGATCTCTAAAATTACTTTTAACATAGCATAATATATGTAACAATTTATAGGCTGAATGATGGTAAATTCATTCATAGGAAGCTTTTATTTGGATATTTTGAAATTTTTATTTTAGATTATATAATTAAATGGTTACATATATACACTGAATATATCTACATATTACACATATAAATATATCTTTTTAATGAAAAGGCATAACAAATCAATGCCCTTCTAGAATTCTTAAAAGAAAAAGTACTAATAGGAAATTTTCCATTAAAGCTTTTAGAGATGGATCATTTCTCTTACTATCTGGGTGACTTTGGACAAGTCCCCTAACTTCCCTGGGCTTTAACATCTTCATTTATAAAACAAGGTAGTTGGACCAGATGGCCCAGGAGGTTCCTTCAGGTTCTAAACTGTGACTTGTAAAATGGGAATCCTGGACTAAGTAGAGATCTCTGAAGTCCCTTCCATCTCCAAATTCTGTGATCCATTTTATTCAATCACTTTCAGTTGTGTCTCACTCTCCATGAACCCATTTGGGGTTTTCTTGACAAAGATATTGGAGTGGTTTACCATTTCCTTCTCCAACTCATTTTACATATTAGGAAACAGAGGCGAACAAGGTTAAGTCATTTGATAAGGGTCACATAGCTAGTAAACATCTGAAGCTGGATTTGATCTCAGGAAGATGAGTCTTCCAGACTTCAGGCCCATCACTCTATTCCACTGTGCAACCTAGCTGCCCCATTACCCATATAGGGACCTAAAAAGATATTCATCAAATCAGACTCCTTAATTTTACATATGAAGAACCTGGAACCCAGAGGGATGAAGCAACTCACCACAGGCCAAATCCAAGTCCACTGGCTCTAAATGCAAGACCATTCTATTAAATAACCTCTTAATCAATTTTTGCATTAAAAAAACAACAATAACAACAACTTGGTAAAGGCTTATAGGGAATCATTTATCATTCTGGAAATAAGGTGAACAAAGGAAAGGTGGAAGAAGCAAAAGAGAAACTGAAATAATATGACATCTAGAAAAATATAAGTAAAGGATTTAGCGGTATGACTAGAAAAGTCATTAAAAATGCTAACTTTACTCCAGAGAGCCATCTATTCATTGATAGAAGGAAAATGAATGAAAGGTCTTAATGGGTGAGTGCCCAAATGAAGGCAGCTTGAATGTGAATTCAGTGTTACCAGTATATCTTTGGGGCAATTACCCAAAACTGATATAAATGCTTGACTTAGATAGATCTAAGGTGGCCATCAGGTCTGCCAATGGGTTTTTTATCTCAGCAAACTTTCAGTTGATATTTGAAAGAGTAAGTGAAGATAATAATTTCAGAACTCTTCATCCTCCTCCCTTTTACCTCCTTACCAAACAATATCAGACTAAGAAGATGAAAATGGTTACATGATAAGACTAGAGGCTACTCCCAACTATCAGAAATAGAATGAGTTGAGATAAAAAAAAATCAAAAGAAACAAATGAGGAGGATTCTGACAAGTGGCAAGCATCAGATAAGAATTCAAGTGGGAGACCTTGGCAGGAATTCTGTGAACTGAAGAAAGAGAGAGAGAGAGAGAAATATCAAAGTAGAACAGTGAACCTGATAACTGATAGTAAAAACGACCTACCTACCATACCTTGACTCAGGTTGAATTCCAAAAACTACATTCAAGAACTTCTTCCTGTGGCTAAAACCTCTTAATTTAATTTTGAAAAGTTTCTTCCTTTACTTCCTTTCAACATTGCAGTTATCACTAATACTATTTCATTTTAGTGATTAAGTGAGTCTTTGACAATAAATTGGGACCTTGAGATTGGTCCTAATATGCTGGAATTTTGAACTTTTCTATCTTGTCAGTTCAGCAGTATTTATTAGGTATCTACTCTGTGCCAGTATTGTGCTAAGAACTGGAGATACAAAGAAAAGTAAAAGAAAAGTTCCAGCCCTTGAGGAGCTCCTAATCTAATGAGAGAGAACATATGTAAACAAATATGTTCAAACAAGCCATGTAGAGGAGAAATAGGTAATAATTGACCTTTAAAGGTAAGGGACTTCCTAAGATGGGATTTTATCTGGGATTTGAGGGGAGCCAGGAAAGCAGCGGGGGCAAAGAAGGAAGAACATTCTTAGCTTGGGGAAAAGCTAGAAAAAAATGCCTATAGCCTAGAGATGAAGAGTCCTGTTCAAGGAACAACCAGAGGAGGTGCCTGTCACTAGATCAAAGAATTTGGGTGGGAAAGAGATATAAGTTTTAAGAAGATTAGAAAGATAGGAATGGGGGGAAGGTTATGAAGAGCCTCAGATGCAAAACAGAGGATTTTTTAATTTAATCCTGGAGGTAATAGGGAGCCAATGAGCCTTATTGAGTAGGAGAGGAGTGACATAGTTGGAGCTGTGCAGCTTTATGGAGAATCTTAAGCTCAAGACAGGGAAAAGAGTTGTGACTGGCAGACCAATTAACAGGCTGTTATAATTTTCTAGATGTGAGGAAGTGAGTGCCTGTACCAGGGTGATAACATTATCAGGGGAGAGAAGAGGGGCATATTCGAGAGATGCTGCAAAGGTGAAATCAACAGGCCTTGGCAACAGCTTAGATTTGGGGGATGAGAGATAGTAGAGTTAAGGATGACACTTAGGTTGTCAGCCTGGGTGACTGGGAGAGTGGTGAAGTTTGGATGAGTGAGGATTTAGGGGGAAGGATTATGATTTCAATTTTAGTCATGTTGAGTTTAAGATATCCACTAAACATCCTACTTCCAGATGTCTGAAAGGCAATTGGTGATGCAAATATGGAGGTCACCTTAAGACTAAATAAGTAGAAAATAGAACCTCAGTATAGAGATGATAATTAAATCCATAGGAGCTAATGATATACCCCTGTAAAGTTGTGAAAGGGAGAGAGCCCAGGACAAGGGTCCTGTGGGACACCCGCAGTTAGTGAGCATGACTTGAGTGATAATCCAATAAAGAAAACTGAGGAGTAGTCAAATAGATAGAACAGCCAAAAGAGAATGGAATCCCAGAAACCTAGAGATAAGAAAATATCAGGGAAAAGAGAATGATCAACTGTGTCAAAAGCCTAAAGAGAGGTCAAGAAGGATGAAGATTGAGCATAAACCATTGGATTTGGCATGTAAAAGATCACTGATAAACGCTGGAAATTTCATTAGAGAATGACTTACACATGTGTGTTAAAAATATTATTAGTACTTTTTTAATATTGTAAGTTTACATATTGGCTCTCTTTCAGAAAACACTTATTTAACTTTTGGAAATTATTTTAGATTTGGCTGGCAAAATCTTATGTAATCCAATGAAACTTCTCCCCCAAAATTGTTATATGGTTCAGGGAAAAAAAATCTAGTCAGTGTGAACTGTGAGCAAAGTACTCATTGAATATCAGTAGTTTCCCAAGAAGACTTGCCAGAAGAAGAAAATAATTATTTATGCTTCGCATTCCTACTTCCCTTCACCTTGGATTTTTGATGTTTTGAAATTACACCTTTCATTCTGAGGATTCGAAGTCAATGCTGCAAACTCTACCGCAATACCTAACACTTGCTTTATTTTTTAGAATTTTTTAAACCCTCTACATATCTAGGACCAAATGACTTTATTTTTTTTTTTAAACCCTTACCTTCCATCTTGGAGTCAATACTGTGTATTGGCTCCAAGGCAGAAGAGTGGTAAGGGTAGGCAATGGGAGGGTCAAGTGACTTGCCCAGGGTCACACAGCTGGGAAGTATCTGAGGTCAGATTTGAACCTAGGACCTCCAGTCTCTAGGCCTGGCTTTCAATCTACTGAGCTTCCCAGCTGCCCCCAGCTAAATGACTTTAGAAGGCTTAAGTTCAACCTCTTCATTTTATAGATGAGAAACAGAGACTCACAGAGAAGGAAAGTGTCTTGTCCAACATCAAACAGATAGCAATCATAGGTCTTCTTATTCCCAAAGCTTTGCTCTTTTCCTGTATCATGTTGCCTCCTGGAGTTCACCATTGCCACAACCATCTGTGATAGGCCACTGCTACATCTGCATTTTATAAATAAGGGACTTGAAAACCAAAGAGACGAAACAACTTTTCTATGATTGTACAATTTGTAAGTGTCCCAGGTGCCATGACTCCTGGCCCTCCGTGCTGTTCACTTCATTCCACTAACTAGAAAAGGCATTTAGGGATGCTAAATATAATCTGATTGAAGACTGAAATGAAGTAGTACCATTTCAAGCTGAAGGCCACCGTATGGGTAGGTAACTGTGCAAAATAGAGCTGAATCTGCCTCCTTATATGATCTTTGTAGCTTTTTAGTGACTGGTTCTATGATAGGCCACACAGATCATGGACCTTACCATAATGTGATCCCTAAGGCACCATTGTGAAGCATTTGTTGCCAGTCTAGGTAAAAGCATTTAAGTTAGGCAGGAGTCTCCCATTAGTAAGTTAGTAGCTCAGGCTCCACTGGGAGATTTATGAAGCCAGTATATCCCCAACTCACTTCCCAATTCCATTTGCCACTCCCTAATCACACTCCTCCCTAGGAAGCTGCAAAGGATTCTCAGCAAGAAGAGAAAGAAGGGACTCATTTCCCCTTCTCTATGTTTTTCTCCTTGATCTCTTTTCTCCAAGATGTCCAAGATCTCTTTTCTAAGCTGAGAAACATTTCAGGAGAGCATTTTTGATGCCTTTCCCTTTCAGACTCTCATCTTCTCCAAGCTTCCTTAATTTTGGCATGGTGGGGCTACCACTACATGACTCCAGTCTTTAGGTTGACTTTTCCTGTTCAGTTGAGCTCAATTTAATTAATACAGTATTTTCAAGTTTTCCTTATGAGCAAAGGAACTAAAGGACTATGCTTAGGGTAGAAATTACATATATTGACAGTAGAGATGACAAGGGAGACAAAGGTTATACATTTAAAGCTGTAGGGGGGATCTAGTGAAAGCACTGCCTCTAAATTCACAAGACCTACGTTCAAATCCTGCTTCTGATGTCTACTACATGAGTTACCTTGGGCAAGTCACACTTAACTCTGAAGTTCATTTTGTTATTCTATTTAATGAGGGAATTGGACTAGGGGGCTTTTGAAGTTCCTTTGAGTTCTATATCCATTATCCTAAGATCCTACAAAACTAAAGTCCCAAGAGGTTCAGTCCCCTACCTATAGGTTACTATGGATAAGTGGATTAGTATTCAGAAATTTTCACTTTCTATAGAACAAGGTAGCCGACCTCAGACATGGATACAGCCAATGAGTAGCTCCTGAACCAGTCACTGGTGTCATTCAATTCAGAGCTATCCATCAGATAGGATAAATAACTCCCCTCTATCCCATACCAGCTTCATGAGTTCAAATGCAGCTTCAGACACTTACTAGTTAACTGTGTAACCCTGGGAAGCCTCTTAACCCTGTCTGCCTCAGTTCCTCATCTATAAAATGTGCTGATGGAGGAAATGGTAAACCACTTTAATATCTCTGTCAAGAAAACTCTAAAGGCAGTCATAAAGAGCAGAACACAAACTGAAACTACTGAACAACAAAGTCACTACTGTAGGTAGTCACCATTTTGGTAGGAAATCCTGAGAATTTCTCTCTCTGTCTCTCTCTCTCTCTCTCTCTCTCTCTCTCTCTCTCTCTCTCTCTCTCTCCCTCTCCCTCTCCCTCTCCCTCTCCCTCTCCCTTTGTCTGTCTGTCTGTCTGTCTGTCTGTCTGTCTGTCTGTCTCTCTCCTTCTCCCCCCCCTTCTCACCTCAGCTCTGTCTCCCTGTCTCCCTGTCTCTCTGTCTCTCTTTCTCTCCTCCCTGTGCCTTAGTATATATCAGGTCTGAGGTCAAATAGGTGAAAGTGAAAGCCACTGTACCTTTAAAGCTTTCCCAATAGTTTTGTGTGCCTGGAAGGCAAAATGTGATTGTAGTCTTAACTAAGTCATAATTATCAGGTTAGTTTGTCCCCAGGGCCTCATCCAGGCCAGAGCTGCTAGCTTCAGTGAAAACTGAAATTGCCTCTTGAGGCTGGTGAGAAGATAAAGGATTGTCAGCAGAGACACACCTGTGCTGAGGACAGGATGAAAACCATCTGTATCCCCAGCTTAGGGCAAAGAGGCTTCAGAGTCATTAGAACTCCCGGATACTGGTTTTCTTCCTTTGTTTATTTGGTGGGGTAGGAATTACTGCAAGTTTTCATCTCTGTTCTGCCATATGAATCCATTTGCTTCCCAATATTAACTGGCAGCTAAGTCGAGGGCACAGTAAGTCTGTCAGGTCTCTGGGGTCCCCTGCAGTGAGTGTAGAGACTTCATTTTTTAAATCATAATATTTATGAACTGTCATTTCTAGTAATTACTATCAGAGCTTAATAACATGCGATTTTTATACAGTTGGCAGAAAAGATTCTAGTAATTTGGCTTCAGAATAACTTAGGAAGAGCAACAGATTGATCTAGAGGACCTGGATGGGTCTTTCCAACACTTAAGTTCCCATGTGACCTTGAACAAGTCACTTAAACTTGCTGAGACTTGATTTCCTTTCTATAAAAATCAAGAGGCTGGAGGAGATGACCTGTGAGGTCCCTCTGGCTCCTGTGTGAGGTAGGCAGAGGACAGATATAGTCCTTATTTTGCAGGCAGAGTTGAGATTTTAAAATAATCCCCCCTTTACCAAAGGAATAAGTGCTATGGACCAGCTGGCTTCTGGCCAAGCATTTGTGAGTACATCCTTAGATCCCATTTGTTTGAGGAAATTCGCTGTTAATCAGTAGCAGCTTCAGAAGGAAAATACGATACTGGTCTGACATTGGGCTCTTGGTGTTGTGTCTGTCAGTGCAATGTGGGTCATTTCTTTTCCTGTTAATTGTAATCCAATCTGTTAGAAACATTATCAGCCCAAACATTTCTGCCTTTCTCATCTTCAGAAAAATAGCTGGTGGTTTAAACTAAAAAAAAAAAAACACACACAAAACCCCCTAATAGCTTTTGTTCCCTTAACAAGG
>NC_058135.1:244348819-244356650 GCF_016433145.1 Gracilinanus agilis
TCTCTCTCTCTCTGTCTCTCTCCCTCTCCCTCTCCCTTTCCCTTTGTCTGTCTGTCTGTCTGTCTCTCTCCTTCTCCCCCCCCTTCTCACCTCAGCTCTGTCTCCCTGTCTCCCTGTCTCTCTGTCTCTCTTTCTCTCCTCCCTGTGCCTTAGTATATATCAGGTCTGGGGTCAAATAGGTGAAAGTGAAAGCCACTGTACCTTTAAAGCTTTCCCAATAGTTTTGTGTGCCTGGAAGGCAAAATGTGATTGTAGTCTTAACTAAGTCATAATTATCAGGTTAGTTTGTCCCCAGGGCCTCATCCAGGCCAGAGCTGCTAGCTTCAGTGAAAACTGAAATTGCCTCTTGAGGCTGGTGAGAAGATAAAGGATTGTCAGCAGAGACACACCTGTGCTGAGGACAGGATGAAAACCAACTGTATCCCCAGCTTAGGGCAAAGAGGCTTCAGAGTCATTAGAACTCCCGGATACTAGTTTTCTTCCTTTGTTTATTTGGTGGGGTAGGAATTACTGCAAGTTTTCATCTCTGTTCTGCCATATGAATCTATTTGCTTCCCAATATTAACTGGCAGCTAAGTCGAGGGCACAGTAAGTCTGTCAGGTCTCTGGGGTCCCCTGCAGTGAGTGTAGAGACTTCATTTTTTAAATCATAATATTTATGAACTGTCATTTCTAGTAATTACTATCAGAGCTTAATAACATGCGATTTTTATACAGTTGGCAGAAAAGATTCTAGTAATTTGGCTTCAGAATAACTTAGGAAGAGCAACAGATTGATCTAGAGGACCTGGATGGGTCTTTCCAACACTTAAGTTCCCATGTGACCTTGAACAAGTCACTTAAACTTGCTGAGACTTGATTTCCTTTCTATAAAAATCAAGAGGCTGGAGGAGATGACCTGTGAGGTCCCTCTGGCTCCTGTGTGAGGTAGGCAGAGGACAGATATAGTCCTTATTTTGCAGGCAGAGTTGAGATTTTAAAATAATCCCCCTTTTACCAAAGGAATAAGTGCTATGGACCAGCTGGCTTCTGGCCAAGCATTTGTGAGTACATCCTTAGATCCCATTTGTTTGAGGAAATTCGCTGTTAATCAGTAGCAGCTTCAGAAGGAAAATACGATACTGGTCTGACATTGGGCTCTTGGTGTTGTGTCTGTCAGTGCAATGTGGGTCATTTCTTTTCCTGTTAATTGTAATCCAATCTGTTAGAAACATTATCAGCCCAAACATTTCTGCCTTTCTCATCTTCAGAAAAATAGCTGGTGGTTTAAACTAAAAAAAAAAAACACACACAAAACCCCCTAATAGCTTTTGTTCCCTTAACAAGGACATTGGAACAACATAGTAATGCTATCTGTTACAGAAATGAAAAACAATATTGGAAATCTTTCAGAGCCAACCATTCCCCTAGTCTGCAGAAAGTCTCACTGGTTACAGTTTAACCTTTAGATTAGGTATGCTTTGAGGTCTCACATTGCCAGGGATTTAGGCAGTCATGGTTACACTGTAAATACCACTTAGTGGGCTGCCTCTTCGCACAATTAACGATTTCAGGGGGACAGGACACAAGGTGATTTTGTTGCATTTGGAGGAAGACACATTATATAAAACTCAGACCCAAACTCATCGTATTGTTTGACATTTAATATACAGAGATTTCTTTGTTACTATTATTAGTTGTTTTGTCTGTAGGCATATAGAGGTATAAACATCTCGGCTTAGATCATAAGCTAATGATTTTCTCTCTCCCCCAGAGTGTCTTCCATGAATCAGTAAAGATTTGTGCGATGCAAAGAACTCTGGGTGGAGTGTTGAAGAAACCTGGCACTGTCTAGTTTTATTGTTGTGGTATCATTTCAGTCTTTCCCTGACTTCATTTGGGGTTTTCTTGGCAAAGACACTGGAATAATTTGACATTTCCTTACCCAGCTCATTTTACAGGAAACTGAGGCAAATAGGGTGTAGTGACTTGCTAAGCTGTCACACAGCTAGTAAGTGTCCAAGGCCATATTTATTTTTTAATTTAATTTAAATTTTTTAAAAACCCTTCCCTTCTGTCTTAGAATGTATTGGTTCCAAGACAGAAGAATGGTAAGGGCTAGGCAGTAGGGGTTAAGTGACTTGCCCAGGTTCACACAACTAGGAAGTATCTGAGGTCAGATTTGAACCCAGGACCTCCCATCTCTAGGCCTGGCTGTCCATCCACTGAGCCACCTAGCTGCCCCCTCTCAGGGCATATTTAAATTCAGGAAAATGAGGCCAGCCACTGGATCCATAGCCCCATTGACTAGTAGTGTAAGCAAGTCATTCGGCCTCAGTTTCCTCATCAGTAAAATGAGATTTTTTTCAAATCATTTCTAAAAACTCTTTCAGCTCTAAGGTTCATCAGTTCTGTGAATCAGATTTTCTTTTTCTTATCACTTGAAGGACAGATAGAAGGCATGACTCATGTTCTGGCTGTTAATCAGATGAGCTAATGTGTATAGAGATAAATGAGATAATGTATGTAAAGTGATTTACAAATCTCTCCCTGCCATATCAGTGCACTGTTATTATTCATGCTGGGCAAAGACTCCACCAACCTTGTCCTCCCCTTCGCCTTCTCCCCCTTAGTGACAATAATGCTATGATCCTGTATTTGCTTTGGCTTAGTAAATGCAGAGTTCTGGACAGGTAGCCTGGGACCAAAGTCCTGTGGCCCTGGGCAGACCAATAGGTGGTTTGCAAGTTGTTATCTAAATTGCCCCCCACCAAAGACATGGCTGATAATCTTTTTTTTTTTTTTTTCTGATTGTAGGCTTTTCCCCAAAACCTCCATGCCCTCTCTGTTTTAATCAACAGGCTTGCCAGAATTCCAATTCTATGAGGAATATGATAAAGACAAAAAAAAATTATCCTTCCAACTAATCTAGTAAGAACTGTTGATAGGAGAGTGCTGGACCGATGCCCTGGGCTAAGACGATGGGTGGGCAGATGGGTGGCACAGTGGATAGAGTGCCCCATCAGGAGTCAGAAAGAAACCTTCATTCATAAGTTCAAGTCTGCCCTCAGACACCTACTGGTGGTTTGACCCTGGCCAAGTCATTATACCCTGTTTGCTTCAGTTTCCTCATTGGTAAAATGGGCTAAATAAGGAAATGGCAAATACTCCACTATCCTTGCTAAGAAACTTCAGATGGGGTCATGCAGAATCAGAAACTATTGAAATGACTGAACAGCAACAACAAAGGTAGATTCTTCTAACTTGATGTTACGATCTTGCACAAGGATGGCATTCAGATTAAGATCCTGGGAATCTCATATCTTTTAACCATTTAATATGTTTAAAATGAGCTGTTCTGTTTTTGTTATCATAGGTAAATTGTTGGGGTTTAACTAAAACTTAATTTTAAAGATGAAAGGAAAGTGTTGCTTGAATTATGTAGTAAATTCCAGTGGCTCCCTATTACTTCCACGATCAAATATAAATTTCTCTTTTTCTCTTTTTCTTTTTTAAATCCCATAAGAGTCAGTGAGTGCATAGGGCACTGGACATAGAGGCTGGAAGACCTGAATTCAAATCTGGTCTTTGAGACTTACTGGCTGTATAGCCCTGGGCAAATCACTTAACCTCTGTTTGCCTCAATTTCCTCATCTGTAAAATGAAGATATTAAAATTGCTTACCTGCCAGGGTTGTCTTGGGTATTGAATGAGCTAATCATTGTAAAACAGAGTCCTTGGCACATTTTAGACATTATGCCAAGGTTAGCTAATATTATTGTTATTATCAACGGGTAGAATGCTGGATTTGAAATCTGGAAGGCCTGCCTATGAATTCAGGCCCTAGCTATACAGTCCTGGTCAAGTTACGTAGTCTCAATGAGCCTCAACTTCTTTTTAATCTGTAAAATGAGAATATTAAGAGCATTTACTTCATAGGCTGTTTTCTTTTTGACAACAAATATTGTTTTATTTCTGACTTTTTACCCTCCACAGTTGTTATAACGCCTGGCATAGAATAGATACTTAATAAATGCAAGTTAAAAGAAAGAATTATTTTGTTCAAATGAAACGATTTCATTGATGGTATAAGGCAGTGGTTCCCAAACTTTCTTGGCCTACCGCCCCCTTTCCAGAAAAAATATTACTTAGCCCCCTGGAAATTATTTTTTTTTAATTTTAATAGCAATTAATAGGAAAGATATATGCACCTGTGACCATCCTGGCCCCACTGGATCACTGCAGCACCCACCAGTGGGCAGTGACGCCCACTTTGGGAATCACTGCTATAAGGTATTTTTAATACATAAAAGTATTCTATAAATGTTAGCTCAGTTTGTTTTTGCTTTGTTGAAGCAGCGTGATGAGTTTGTCTCTCACAGTGGCAGCAGCTACCTCCATAGGGAGAAATCTCTCCAATACATTCTTTTTTGTGTGTGGTTTTTTAGTTTGACTTTTAACTCTTAGGATAGTGACACCCCATCATAGTCTCCCAGAGTATATTTGACAGGAGGAGAGAGCTAGAAGAGAGTCTCACCCCAAAGACACTGACTTTCTCTCTCTCTCTCTCTCTTTCTCTCTCTCTCTCTCTCTCTCTTCTATCATAACATTAATTACTGGCTCTCTCATTATTACTACAGTTTTGGCAGAGGCTTATTATTATTATTATTATTATTATTATTATTAAATCTATTGGTTCCAAAGCAAAAGAGCAGTAAGGGTTGGGCAACTGGAGTTAAGTGACTTGCCCAGAGTCACACAGCTAGGAAGTATCAAGTATCTTAATCCAGATTTGAATCTATGACCTTCCATCTCTGGGCCTGGCTCCCTATTCACTTAGTCACCTCGCTTCCCCCTTCCCCCAATATATTCTGGTAGAGACATTGGTATCTGGACGCAATGCCAAAACATTGATGGCCAATAGGGCACTACTTCCCACTAACAGCTCTGCACTTGGTAGTTTTCATTGAGACAAGAGCCAAGAGCAACTGGCATGATCCAAGCCCAAGGTGGTGGACTTGGGAGGAAAAGCTCATCTGAAGAGACATCTCTGATTTCCAGCTTACTGGGTTTTGTTTTCTTAACCAGGTCATAACAGTTTGGTAGATGGTTGTTCAGGGTTTCAGTCTCCCTAGGAGGTGGATTTAGGCACTCAATGAGTGCGTGCTTAAGTTGACCCTCCTTTGGTCCTAGCCAACATTGTGCCTGGTACTTTTCAAGAAGGACGTCTGAGTTAGTGACCTTTGGGTATAATCTCATTCCCAGAGACCCTTCTTAATTCAAAAAACTGAGAGGAAATCTGGGAATATTGATGAGGCCACTGCCCAGAGAGTGGCAGAAGGCTGCTGAATTCTCTGTCCTTTGAAAAGATAGAACAAAGCCTAAAACCTAAACCTGTGGGCATCAGGTTTCCATCTGTTTACTTTTTTTTAACCACTTCATTGCCTATGACTCACTGGGCCTTTGTACTATAACTCATTTCTGGTGAAGTCTTTTTTTTTTTTTTCTTTAATCTAGCTTTTTCTCCCTGCAGTGACCACATTTGTTTTTTTCCTTAACTCTCATTAGCCCCCCTGTACTTAATAGCTTTGGGATAATAAAAGGAAATAGACATCCGCTTTGTATCCTCAAGATGAATGTCTTCTTAGGCCCACTGGTTTTTCCTATGCCACTGTGAGTTTTGATTTATTTTCCTCATTAAACCATAGTGCACAGTCCTGTAAAATTGCCTGAAACAAGATCTAAAGACGAACACTGACATTTTGAGTGATGTCATGAGACTGACTGAGGAAGGGATTAGAAGCTGGCCTTAGGAAATGAGGTGGTAACACGGCTCAGTGGGCTAAGCCCCCTGGCTCCAGGGTGTGATGGCCAACTCTGCCTCTCGTCATTAGGTCCGAGACATGGACTGAGTTCATGCTTTTTCGGTGGCAAAGGAAGAACTGAAATGCCCTTAGTTCTTTCTACTCAGTCTAGCCTCTCCTGAAAAGGAATTTCTGGTGAATTCCCATCTGTAAAAAAAACAACACAAAGTTCTGGGAAGAAGGATGCAAAAATACTGGGAGATATGTGGCAGAGATGGAACAGTACACTAGACTGCAAGTTAAGGAGGCTCAGATTTGATTCTCAGCTCTTGTTCTCTTGGACCATCTGCTCTTATCAGTTTCTCTGAATAATAATATTTGCACAACTACCAAGCAAGACAGGAAACCTTTTTAAATGTTAAAGTGTCATATAAATGTGAATTCTTATTTCCAATGACAGTAATCAGATTTTCGTTCCTTGTCTGATCTCCCCTAGAGGTTTCAGTTATACCAGTGTTCAACACAGGAACTACTTTATGTGCTTAAAAATAAAATACAGAATGTCTTTGCTTACAGATTAGTGTAGATGAGGCATTGGCTTGCCCAGTATTGACCAGCTGGTTCTCCCAAAGTTCCTTTGGAGAAAACAGAGCCTTTTTTCTGATAATGTCCATTCACTGTGCTGGATTTAGAGGCCATAGGCACCCTGATGGCACCATGAAGATTTTCTTTAAAGTATTGAGCTAATTCCCTACATGACTTGATTGACTAAGGGATGGGGGCTAACGGGGCAAAGGGACAGGCAATGGGGTAACTTGTTCTTGTTTTTTTTTTTTTTTAAGATTTTTCTTAGCCATTAATTTGTGGCTACAGTTTACTGTTATTGTCAGGGGCCAGAAGGACACAATTTCACCCAGGGAGACACATTGGCTATTAGAGGATAGCAGAGAAGCAGATTGTTTGCTTAGCTGTCCATGCTAACAAATTTTCTTTTCAGTCTGTAAAAGGAGAGCACCTGTCTGGTGGTCACACAATGTACCCTAGCCCCAGCCATCTGGAAAATGAACAAGAGGGTCCTTGTGGGGAGGGTGTGGATGAGTTAGTACATCCTAGCTCTGCTAATAGAGAAAGTAGTGAAAGTACTCCATGGGCCAAGAGCAGGATCTTCCTGTGGGAAAGAGCAGGATCAAGGGGAAACATTGAGTAGAGGAATGTTTAAACTTCTTTATTATTGGCATTTTAGGGGGAAAGTCCTCCATAGCTGTTTAGTAATAGAGAGACTGACCCTCATTTACTTCTGTAAATTTTGTTGTTGTTGAAGTCATTTCAGTGGTGTCCGACTCTTCATGATCTCATTTGGGATTTTCTTGGCAGAGGTACTGGAATGGTTTGCCATTTCATTTTACAGCTCATTTTATAGATGAGGAAACTGAGATAAACAGATTAGGTGACTTGTCTAGGGACATACAGCTCATAAGTGTTTGAGGCCAGATTTGAATGCCCAAAGATAAATCTTATTGATTCAAGGTGCAGATACTCCATCCACTGCACCATAGCTGCCCCAGCTTTTCCAAATGTTTCCTATTGAATTGAATTTTCTTCCATAAAATAGCCTTTCTCTAAGAGCTATTAGAGCTATAGTATAGATCTCTCCTAAGACAGTTTTCTGAACTTTCATTTTGCCACTTAAAGAAGATCCTTATTGTTTGTCTTCCCATTTTAATTTTGATCATGTGTGAGGAGGCTCACCACCTAATGTTTGATTACCAGAGAATGATTTGGAGTGGAAGGAGCCCAGCAGGTCAGGAAACCATCAGCTCTAACAGAGAAATAGAAAGAAGTAGCACCAGTAGAGGGAATGTCCACAGTGATGAAATCACAGATTTGAAGTTAAAAATGAATGCTGAACCACCACGAGTATATTAGTACTTTTTTTTTTTTTAATTTCTGAAACCACCATATAGGACCATAGTGGCAAACCTATGGCACATATGCTGGAGGGGGCTCCTCTCTCTCTCTCTCTCTCTCTCTCTCTCTCTCTCTCTCTC
>NC_058135.1:244359568-244379790 GCF_016433145.1 Gracilinanus agilis
TTTTTTTTTTTTAATTTCTGAAACCACCATATAGGACCATAGTGGCAAACCTATGGCACATATGCTGGAGGGGGCTCCTCTCTCTCTCTCTCTCTCTCTCTCTCTCTCTCTCTCTCTCTCTCATGCCTGAGAATATTTCTTACTTCACCTACCCCTCTGACCAGCAGCCCAGTGGGAGCATTTTCTCTCTCCCTTGTCTGGGGTAAGAGAGGAGCTCACATGCAACATGTGGGTGCAGTTTGGGTAATCGATCTCTAAAAGGTTTCCCATTACTAATACAGGGTCACTTGGATTACACTAAGCATTTATTATAGCTTACTATGTGCCAGACTACTATGTGGATGGTTATAAATAAAGGCAAAAACAAAGCCCTTGCCTTCAAGGAGCTCACATTCTAATGGCTGAAGCAGCATGCAAAGAAACTAATGTATACAAAAAATATATCCATTTATAAAGGAGGTAACTCAGAGGGAAGACACAAAGAGTTAGGAAAGGCCTCATATATAGGATGATATGTAAGTTAACTTTCCAAAAGCCAGAGCCATTAAAAAATGCATGAGTTCTTTATAAGTAGTAACTTCTGCATCACCATAGGTATTCACGTGGAGTTTAGATGACCACACTTGGAATGTTATAGACAGGATTGGTGCCAATGAAAACAGGGATGGAGAATCCTGAAGCATTGGTAATTCTGCTTATTAATCATTGCTTCAATGGTGACCTAAATCTGCAATAAAGTGAATTTAGCTGCTGAGATGCTTGGCTTATGTGTAGACTGCAATTCAGGTAGAATCCACTTGATGTTAATAAATGCTTGTTGAATTGAGTTGACTTATCCTTAAAGGCAACTTTATATGCTATGATAGTCAATAATTCATTTGCCTTGATTATATCTTGTTCCTTTTGAAGCTATCCTACTTCCTAGCTCTCTTTATTTCTAATATTGGAAAGTTGGATTTGAGAAAAGGCAAAAGGAGGCTATTAAGACTAGAGACATGACATTTATGCAGCAAGTGATACCAACTGCCTAATAACTTCACTGACCCACCATTCCTATGATCACCCATCAGAAACACTCTCCCTGACCACCATTCACTTATGTGTGCTATCTTCCCTATTGGAATCTTAAGTTCCTTTCCATTAGAGACTACCTTGTTTGTTGATTGATTGATTGATTGATTGATAGGTCTGTGGTGCTTGGCACATACCAAGTACTTGATAAATGTTTTTCCCTTCATTTATTCCTTTCTAGTTCTTATGTATATGGTCCTAGGATAACCAAAACCAGTGTCCTTGTTTTCATCTAATTATTGGAATTGGGAGGGGGGAGGTAGACAGTGAAAAAGCTTAGACTAAGAACAATTTGGTATTTGAAAAAGGAAAGGCCATGGGGTCACCCAGGATCCTAAAGTTTATGACCTAAGGATTTAAGCAGGGATGTTTTTCTACATTTGTTTTGAAAATAAAGAGAAGTCAGTCCTGGGCCAGATGACTGAGAAACAGAGGGAGTGGAGCAGTTCAACAGAAGAGAACATCATGCTGTTGAGGAGCTCAGTAGCTTTTACCAAGCCTGAGGGAAGAGTGTAGTATCAAAAGGGAGCTAGTGCTGACCACCTAAAAGTCACTTTGATCAAAGATTTAGGCTGATGAATCATGAAAGAAGGCTGAGACACTTTTAAGATCCAGCCCCCAAGGAAACCACAATCAGAGGGGAGAGCTTCAGGAAATGAATGATAAGTCTCTTCACAGACAACATGAATGAGTCAAGAATAAGAAAGGAAATTGCTAAATTAGAAAAAGAATTCATATTAAATATGAATGAAATAAAACATTAAATAAAACAATTGTATTCAATTCTAAACACTTAATAAATATATAGAAGACTAATCACCATTCCCCAATAGATAAATGGTCAAAGTATTTAAATAACAGGTGTCAAAAGAATTTACAAAACATTCAGATCCACATGAAAAAATATTTCAAATATCAAACAATAAAGAGAAATGCAAATCAAAATAATCCAGGGGCTTTACCTCATATGCTATGAACTGGCAAAGATAACCAAAAATGGCAGCACAGTGTTGGAGTTGTAGACAGATAGGCACACCAATACATGATTGGTGGAGCTGTAAAATGGTTGTAAAGCAATTTGGAATGTAGCAAAGCAATTTGGAATGTAGCAAATAAAGTTCTAAAATGTCTATTCCCTTTGAACCAAGGGTTCCATTATTGAGTTAAACTGCAAGGAAGCCAATGATAAGAGGGAGGGAGGGGAGAGAAAGTGTCATATGTTCAAAAACATTTGCAATAGCATTTTTGTTATAATTTAAAATTTGGAAACAAAGTAGATACCTATCAACTGGAGAATAGCTAAACAAATTTGTGGTAAATAAATATATTAAAATATCTCTTTAGTGTAATAAATGATATATATGATAAATACAGAGAAACATGGAATGGTCTATATGAACTAATTCAGAGTAAAGTCAGTTATAATATATATAAAAAAACAATTTAAATGGAAAAATTAACACAGAAAAATAAAAGGTAAGTGAAACAAAATTCTAAAATCAAGTAGGACTCAAATGAGGAGATATGAGAAAACACTCCCAATTTATCCCTTTATGGACATGAGAGGTCAATAGGTGTCATATAATGCATGGTTTTGGACTTTTTCAATGCATCAATCATTTGTGCTGTTTTTCCCCTCTTTTTGCTCCCCCAAAATACTATTTGCCATATAGGATGATCTTTCTGAGGGGGGCAGTGAGGAGGGATACAAGGGCTACTGTGATATAAAATCCTATATTATACTATTGTGATGATGTAAGAAACAGAAAATATCAATAAAAGCTTATTTTTTAAAAGGAGAGTAGAAGGAGAATGTGTGTGTGTGTGTGTGTGTGTGTGTAAAAGAAAGGGGCAGCCTCTGGATGAGGTGGGATAAGTAGGAGTGGCACTGAAGTGGGATTTCTGTTAGGGCACCCTGAAAAGCCCTGGTTTCTCACTTTCATCTAAAGGACTGGAGGAGTCCTCCCAGGGTTGAACTGGTAATAATGAGGAAAAATGGAGAAGTAAATTACTAAGAGACCAAGAAATCTATTGAGGCCAGAAGGGAAGGACTTGGCCCTTTCAAAAGGTCACTGTAGGGAGTCTCCTATAGTGGTTTCTCAGTTAATAAGAAGCACTTGTCATGCTAATGAACATGACTACTTGGGTAAGGTGAACTAGTTTAATTAAAGGGCTCTTTGTGTGTGTCCTAGCATATGTAAATATCTATATATATGTATATTATATATATGCATATTCATTTTTTTCCTATCTTAGTCTGGGAATGTTAATATCTGAGGTTGGAAGGAGAAAGATACAATCATGGATCCACCATTAGCCATTTATTTTATAAAAATCGTTGTATTAGCTGAGGGACATATACATACCTAAAGTGCAGATTTCTTCTATGAAACTTAAGAGTTTAGTTGAAATGATGATTCCTGCTCTATAGTTCTTGCCATTTTGGATGGGGGAGATGATAATATAAAGAATATTTAAAACAACAACATCACAACAATAGTTACTACTGATATTCATTTTTTCTGATGTATTGAGCATGTTTACTACTTTTTCTTTTCTGTTTTTATTTACTAATTTATTTTTCCCCAATTACATATAAAACCCTTTTTTCTTTCCTTAATTTTTTTGGTTGTTCGTATGAGAGATGGCTCTCCAGAAAATGGTGGGGAAGGATAACAGGGGAAATCTAGATGGTATAAAAAAAGAAGAAATCAATAAAAATATGCCAATAATAATGATTTTTACTGATATTGATGTAGCAAGTAAAAGTTTGGAAATTGCTTTATGATGTGTTAGCTCATTTTACCCTTTTTATACTTCTGGATGCTAAATACTAAAGATTATTTTCCTCATTTTATAGTTGGGCTAACTAAGGGTGGATTATATTAGAAGGACTAGGTATGTCCATTGACACTAAAATTTGTTTGCTCTTTTGAGTTATTCTTAATTTCCCATCTTTCTGGTCCTAAATTGGGGGGGGGGGGAAGCTCATACTTTAGTGAATTTTGAATGAATTACATGAGTACCATACCCTACCCCCAACGTCTTAGAATTCTCAATGGACAACTCATTCAGGTTCATCATCTTAGTACAGTGGGATCTTGTTTTATGTGAACTCAATGCACATGAATTCAAGTATATGTGATTGGAGATTTAAAAAAATACAAAGAAAAATACATAATGTAAAAAAAAGTTAATTATGTACTAAATTTGCTCCATTTTCTAGAGCAGCATAAAGCCTCTCAGCAGTTCACCCAATCATAATCATTCTCACCCTGAGAAGTATTAGTGTGAATCATTACATTGTTTTCTGCCAAATATTAGCTTCCCCCATCAACCTTTGTCTATCGTTCCGACTTGTAACAAGGCATGTCCAAGTCAGAGCAGTACTTCTCTTTGTTCCACTGGTAATGACTGAAAATCTTAAGACAGTATTTATTAATTTTAAGTTAAGTTATTAATTGCCCACTCAAGACAAACTAAACTAGCTAGTAGACTCCCTCCATAATCCAAATTAATGCTAAGGAGCATGAGACAGGCAAACAAGCCTGAGTTCCTATGGCACAGACCAATATATATCCCTTTCGGCATCACCACTCAGTCTCTCCACAAGACATTTGCTGAATGGAAAATTGTAACTTGGAAGGTGGACCTAGAGACCTCAAATCTCCCTCATTGATTTTGTTCTTTTTTCCTTTTATCCACAAATTATTGCAATTTATATGTTGATTGTGTTTTTATGATCCATTGGGTATTTTTATGATCCCAAAGGATCACAGGGGGGCATGTATAAGTGGAGATTTTGAACCTTGGACTTCATCCCACATAAGTCCTTACATAAGTTTTCCCAAAATTCCCTTTAATTTCTCTTGCACCTCCACATTTGCATGATCACTTTATTGTTTTATAGTTGGCTTTAACTCCTCCCTCTTTCTCTTTTGTTCCTGGGATCAGACTGGTTAGTAACCTTTTAGTTAGTCTCTTTGTTATTTTATTATTAATAAAATATTTATAAATATAATGTTTAGTATTTTGGTATATTAATTTTAATCACCACATTACTTTGTCAAAAGAAGAGGTTTGTCTTAAGCATGCCAAGAAGCCCCTTCCCACCCTCCTGACACATGAGTGGGGTCAACATGGATATCTAATACATGGTGGCTAGAGCTTGCTGACTTTGTTTAATCTTTCATATGGGTCAACATGGCTGGGTCAACATGGCTGCCTAGTGCATATAGTAGCTAGAGCTTGCTGACAATTTAATCTTTCAAGTAGGTCAAATGGCTGCTTGGCCCTGCCTTAAATCATGTTATTCTCAACTAAGATCTCAAGGAAAGGGAGCACCCAACCCAGTTTCATAGCCTGGGGAAGAAACTGTTTGTAGCTTCAGCTTAGAAACATATAATATTTCAGGAAGGGGATGGCTAAATCAAAAATTATTTGACAAAAGATATCCCAATTCAATATTAGTTTTCCACACAGTAATGCTATTTAATTATTAATAGTGACCCCAAAGTACAAGAGTAGTGATGCCGGTAGCTCTGATAAACTAAAGAAAAGTTGTCAAGAGCCTGGAACTTTCCTGGAAGAAATACTTATTAAATAATTAGATTCCCTATTATGTGCAATTTTCAACTTATGCAAAGGGTTTTGATCATGTAAAATGAGGTCCTATATATCCCCAGGTTTCTTTCCTGGAATTTGCTACTTATGGCTAACAGCTGTTTTGTGTGTATGGAAAGACTCTTACAGCTAAGTCCCCAACTTGTTTATGTATTTGTCTAGTGTTTAATCATTAGAGGTTTAGCTCTTCCAGTGACCATCTGCAATGATAACCCTGGGACCAAGACATGTATTTGATTCAGTTCATTTAATTTATTATTTATTCAATTCAGTTCATCGAGCTTTGTTTAGAGGAAGGTAGTCTTCATGAGCTCCAATACTGTGCCCAGGCTATCTGGCAGGAAATATTGGAAAACAGGTATTGGCCAACTTGTGGAAACTAGATATTTATTTTCTTCCCCTCCCCATCAAATACCTTATTCAACCAAGAAATGAATCTCTACCAATTACTTATTCAACAAATGATAATTTAGTTTATTGAATGTAACCAAGGAGGAGAAACCCACTACTTCTAGAAGCTTGCTGTTTCACTTTGGGACAGTTCTAAGTGATTAAAATGTTGTTTTTTCTTAAAATCAAACTCAATTGCCCTCTTTGCAACATCCACCATCTACTCTTGAGTTCTACCTTCTGAGACTAAATAGAACAATTATAGTTCCTTCTCCACATGATAATTCTTTAAATATTTGAACCCTGTTATTTTGTTTCCCTCTCAAATCTTCTCTAAACTAGGCATTTTCATTTCCTTCAGCGGATCTTCATATATCATGGACTCAAGACCTTTTACTATCCTCATTGCTCTTTCCTGAACATTCTCCATTTCATCAATGTCTTTTTTTTTTTAAGTGATTTGCCTAGAGTCATACAGCTAGAAAATGTCTGAGACCAGATTTGAATTCAGGATGATGAATCTTTTGGACTTCATGCTGGCACTCTAAGCACTGTACCACCTAACTGTCCCTTTCGATGTCTTTTATTAAGCCATGGTGCCCAGTCTTAACAAAAGATTATATATGAAGTCTGACAAGGTGGGAGTAGTGAGATTTTCACATTCCTGTTCCTGGGAGTTCTACTTTCTCTTTAACTTAGCCCAAGACTGCATCAGCTTTTTGGGCTACCTTACTGGGAATTCATTTTGAGTTGGGCTATTTTCAGAACAGTCAATATCTAATCATATTTCCCCCATTGCATACTTATCTAGATCTCTCTCCTTACAGCATCACACACACACACACACACACATACAAATTCACGAAATAAATTAAATGCCATTTAAATAAAGGATCCTGAAGCTGATTCTTCCAAAACTTTAGTATCTCCTCGGTTTTAAGAAGCATCCTGGCCTAAAATGACCTCAAGCTGGAAATCAGAAACATCTATGATTCCAGGAGAATTCCAGCCAATCTGAGAGACTTTTTAGACTTGATCTTTTGTCAGGTCCTCTGGGACAAGTTTCACAGATGCCAAGGTACTTTTGTACTACAGGCAAGGAAACTTCTCAAATATTCAGCCCAACAACAGGTTCCTGTTCCAAGAAATGACAACAGGGCAAGGTTTCCCAATAGCAGTTGTGTCCTTGCACTTATGAGTCTTCCACATATCCTCAACATTTTGTAAGAAGTCACATTCATTGTGAAGTGTATATATTTTCAAGACTTTAATTCTTTTCTCCATGTGTTCACTAGAGCAACTAGAGCTATTAAAACTGTGACACTGTGGATGAATTCATTAGGCTGAAATGTCAGTGGCCCTGCTTCCCATTTTCAGAGTGTAAAGAAGGAGGCTATTATTTCCCAGAGTTGTGATATCTTTAACACATCCACATCCAAACAATAAAGAGCATTCAGCTGAAATGTAAAAATGGACTATACAGTTTACCTTCAATTCCTGGGGAATTAACCTGTAGTATACTTTGGTTGCAGTGATGATGGCAAAAACTGAGGTAATGCCTGTGGAAAAGGGAATGTGCCCTACCCTTTATTCATTAAATCTTTTCAATTCCTCCCTGAAGAAATTTCTATTTATCCATTACATCTATTTACTTTAGGGACATCTGAAAGAAAACATAATTCATAGGCCATTCTTTCTGCTTTTTTTCTGTAGATAAACTAGAATAATAGACTTCACTTAATGAACATTGGAAAACATTCATTATCTTTTCCCACATCATTTATTTCTGTTTGTAGACCTTAAATTGCTCCATAAACATGAGTTGTTGATAATACTCCTCTACAGTGTTTCTAAAGCTTAGAAGAAAACAGTTGCAAAATGAGACCACATTATAATTCTGGGTGATTAAGAAAGCTTAGGTCAGTATGTCTATTCTTATGTTCATTTACCATTACAAAATCCTTATTTTTATTAGGTTGATCATAGACTTTTGGATCTAGCAATGAAAGAAATTTCATAGCCTATCTAAATTAATCCCTTCATTTTACAAATGAGAAGCCAAGAAAGTTAAATGGTGAGCTCAAGGTCACCCTGGTAGTGAAACAAGAACAAAAACAATGATAATAGCAACATTTATATAGTTCTTTTAAGGTTTACAAATATATATTATGTACATAATGTGTATAAAAATGTATCTGTGAATGTGTATATATAAATATACATAAGCTCATTTGAACCTCACCACAACCTTGTGAGATAGGTACTGTCACTATCCCTGTTTTTACTGTTAAGTAAACTGAGGATGAGAGAGGTTGTGAGTTCCAAACTAGCAAATGACTGGCAGATTTCAAATTTAGATCTTCTTGACTCCTAGTCTATTATGCCACTTACCTACCTCCTATACATCCAAAGTGACATTTGAACCCAAATCCTCTGTCTACATAGCCAATATTCTTTCCATTATACAGTGTTTCCTCTTGATTTTCAAAGTATGACCACATGTATTATCTTTTTCAATCCAAAGAAGATGAAGGACAGATTCCATTTTTCCCCACTTCATAAATGGAAGAAATTCAGGCACTGAAAATTTCATTGGCTTGCCCAATGTTAATATAGTTGGGTCTAGAACCCAGTTCTCTCTTAATCCATAGCCTAGGGTTTGTTTGTTGTTTGTTTGTTTGTTTTTTTCCATTAACCTCTCTAGTGAAAAAGGAATGTAGAATAAAGAACCCTCACTTAGGTGTCTGGAGACTTGGGTCTCTGCCGCTGATTTATAATGAATCAAACAAATCCTCTAACTTCCCTGAGACTAAATTTATCATTTGCAAAATGAGACTTGTAAGATTATAGATCTAATGCTAGAAGAACCTGAGAGATGATCTAATTCAACTCTTCCAATATAGAGATGAGAAAATCAAGACCGAGTTATGGGAAGTAATTTGCCCAAGATTATGTAGCTAGAAAATGGCAGAGCTAGGATTCTCACTACATCTTCTGATTCTGTGACTCCAAATCCAGTGCTCTTTCTGGGTTTGCTTACAGCTCTAATTTTGTAGGCTGTGATTGTGTGCTGAAATGTGTGCTCTTCATACTCTGTGAGCACATGCTTCCCAAGAGAACATTTTGAAAAGGAAACATTCCAGGTTAGCTCTCTGAACCAGGACCAGCTAGAGTCTCATCTTTTCTGTTCTTTTTATTTTCCACCTACAAAATGGCTACCCCAAATGTTTTCCTCTTCTCTCCTCCCAAGGAATAACAAAAATCGAGACTAGGGGATTAATCATATTTCTTTTAAGAAGGTAGTGTTCCATTAAATACATTATTGTGACAATTGGCATTCCTCATTCCCCACAAAGGGGGAAAATGCAGTGAAGTTAAAAGGTGTGGAAAAGAAAAGTATGTTGCTAACTTATAGCTCAGAGGTTTTTAGGATTTTAGATAAGATTATACTCAAATCTCGCAGAATTTACCTCCATAAACTAAGGATCATTAATCTTAAGTGTCCATCTTGAAGTTGATACATTAGAATAACTTAAGGTGGTCATGTAAGAAGATAGCATCTAAGATCACTAATCCTTTCAAATTATAAGAATTATAGCTTCCACTATAGACTGCATCAACCGTGACTTTTGTTCCTGGTTTGGCCAGATGTATTTGAAGTAATATAAGATTTTTCACCAGCTATCCTTTCTTTTTTGGTCCAATTTTGATGCAATTTTGTTTTGACTTGAGATAGAAAGAGAATGCCTATTTAGTACATCATCTCTCTATCAAGAAGGAAGATAAAAATTGAAGTGCTTCTAACAATGTGGTTTTTTAAATAAGGAAATAAGATACTGGGCAAAGTGGTGACATTTCTTTCCCGAGAAATCTTAAAATCACAGGTCGGCTATAACCAAATAGCCAAAGAAGTTTAGAAATCATCTTTCCTGCCACAGAGGCGACCTTTCAAAATCTCTAGATTGACTGTGGTCATCGATGACGGTTAGAAATTTTAGCAAGATGTAAAGTATTGTGTTCAGGGAAGAAAACTGATCTCTTCTTGTCTATGAACACAGTACATGAAAGGGAATGATCCTTACAGTCTAAATTTAGCCACCTCTATTTCTAAGCACCCCACACACATCTCACTGCAGGGCCAGAGGAGTCTGACAACAAACAGGTTAGAGGTCCACAATCAGTTACTTAAAGGAGAAATTTCTTCTTCAAATGGTAAGTCAGATTTAAGATGATTTAACAATAACCTGATGGTTAACATTATTATACTTAACACAGAAGCGTGATTATGCTTATTAGATGTTATTGTACCTATTAATATACTTTTAGGCTCTTATGCAAGTTAGAATGGATCACTAGTTGCTCTGTTCAGAAGCACGCAGAGAAAGAAGAGACTTAGATGACTGATTTGCCGGTAAAGTTAATATTAGAAGGAATATCCCAGGAGCCTCAGTCTCACACTTTGGTTGGATTGGTTCCGACAGTTACCTGAAAATGAATAAAACTAATAATAGGTTTTGTTTGCAAAAGGCATGAAAGCCATTTGTATTCATTACTTTTCACTCAAGCTCTATGAAGATGGTAGTGATTTATGCTTTTTTAGAGAGGGAAGGGCAGCTCCCAGACTAAGCAGTAAATCCCTCAGCCAACACGCCACTCTCCTCTCTCTAGGAAGAGCTTTAAGGGCTGCTTGTCCAAGCTGCCAGTAGTAAGAGATTTGAGACTTGATGTAAGGGAACAGTTTCATTTGGTAGCCTTCGGCCTCTCTTTGGGAGAATGGTCGATGGTACCTCTTGTACAAATAATTTCACTTCTCCAGGTTTAAGTTTCCTTATTGTTAAGTGAGGGAATGGACAAGATGACCCTTAGGGGTCTCTTCCAACTCTCTATCTATACTTAGATAAAACTCACACCTAGGTTCTATCTAAATGCTACAGCCATTTAGAGGAGGCATTACTTAGGGGATAAGGTTTCTACAGCTCATAGGATCTTGGTTCTAGAGCTGGAAGAGAGCTCAGCAGTCATGTTACCCAGCTGCCTCAGTTTACAAAGGGGGAAACAAACTTGTGGACTTCTCTTTCTTGGTTTCTGTTACTTTGGATTGTAGTAGCTGAAAATTCAATCCTGAATTCTACCAGTGAGTCTCCTCAATTTTTAATGACTGAAAGCACTTTGAAAGTGAAAATATTAAAAAACTCGCATGTGATTCTCTCTGGGAGACTTTGCTGTCATTTCTCTCTTGCCTGGCTACAACATTAAGTGGGAACATGTCACCTATCCCACCAGGAAAAGGCTTGTTTAATGTATGTCCACCCTAGAGTCTCCCAGAGCATTGGGAATATCATACATTGACTTTGGTGTCAGAAGTCCTAGATTCAGAACCTACCTCTGATGTTTACTAAGCGTGTGACCTTGAGCAAGTCATTTAATTTTTCTTGGCTTCAATTTCCTCATCTGTATAATAGGGAAATTAGACAAAATCCCCTCTAGCTCTAGTTCTATGAGCCTATAAACTAGAAATCAGAAAAGACTGGGTTCTGATTCTGGCTGTGTTATTAGTTACGTGACCTCAGGCAAGTCACCTTGCTTCCCTGAGCCTCAGTTCCTTAAGTAAACATGGTAAATGATAGCACCTTCCCTGACTGTATCACAGAGGAACAAATAAGATAAATTGTTAAAAAAGCATTTTGTTACCTGTTCAAGTGATATTTGAACAATTAGAATTACTATTATTTTTTAACTGGATAGAACTAGAGTTTCTGAAGCAAAAGCATCAAAAAACAGCTGGAGTCAAAAACTGATTTATCATAGGAACAAAAGATCAAAGATCTAGAGCTAAGGGGGACCTAGAGATGATCCAGGCCAACCCCTTCATTTTATAATTAAAAACTGAGTAGGGCAGAGGGTCTCTTTTTTAGGACCATTGAGGCTTTTTTCCAGTATCTGCAATAAGTATAGAAGGGGGGCTACAGAGTATTTTCTGAGTTTATAGGAGAAAAGAATATTTTTTTTTCACAGAATAACTAAACCTCAGATATAGAATATACGTCAGAAGCCATCAAATCCAATTCCTTACCATAAAAGGAATCCCTTATTATAACTCTATCAAGTGAACGTCCTAACAACCTGTCTCTATAATTCTGTAATGCCTGTATGAAGTTTATGGTGCAAATTTTAAATGCAATTTCTTTTTCTTATTGGCCCAGTTGCATATATTTGCATCTCTCTAAGGATTCTCAAAGGTACAAATACAGATCACATATGCCAGCTTATAATCTGCCTAAAATGACCTCCTAGGAAAAGTATTCTTCATGTGAAACCCTCCTTAACTTCTTTTATAATTGATATCTTGGGGCAGTTAGGTAATGCAGTGGATAAAGTGCCAAGTTTGAAGTAGGAGGACCTGGGTTCAAATCTGTATTCAGACATTCCCTAGCTGTGTGACCCTGGGCAAGTCACTTAGCCCCATTTACCTAGTCTTTACCTTTCTGTCTTAGAGTTGTTACTAAGACAAGAAGTAAGAAGATAGATAGATTATTGATATCAGTATTATTATATGTTAATGTCTTTTGTTTTTATGATATAGCTAGGTGGCACAGTAGATAAAGCATTAGACCTAGAATCCGGAAGACTGAAATTCTAATAAAGCTTCTGATACTTTCTAGCTGTGTGATGCTGTTTAAGACACTGGATCTCTGCCTTAATTTTCTAAGCAGAAAAATTGAGAAAACAATAACATTTGCCTTGTAGAGTTGTTGCCATCATCAAATGAGATACTATTTATAAAGTGCTTAGCATAGTGCCTGGCACATAGTAGGTACTTAAAAAATACTTGTTTCCTTCCTTCATATTATCTTCAATCCAAGTACATGCCCTTCCCTATATTCCTTGTAACAAAGAATGTAAAAGGAGGTTTAACAAAACTAACATACCTCAGCAGTATCTGAAAGCATATGCTAAATTGAATATCCATAGCCATCACCTCACCTCTTTAAAGAAGGGAAAGAGATGATACATTTTCTTTTTTCTTCTCTGGAACCAAGCTTGGTCTTTATCATAACATGATATTTTTACTTTTCTTCATTCTTGTATCCTCTGTTTACAATGTTGTAATTATTGTTTACATTGTTTTCCTGGTTCTATTCACTTCACTCTGCATCAGTTCAGATGTCTGTTCATACTTCTCTGAATTCTTTATAGTCATCATTCTTATAGTTCAGTAATGACTGAAATTTGTTTAGCCACTTTCTAATCAGTAGGCATCTATTTTATTTCCAGATTTTTGCTACCATGGGAAAAAAAGTGCTGCTAATGTATTTTAGTTTGTATGGAAACTTTCCATCTTGGACTTCCTTTGGATATATTCTCAGAAATCAATGTGTTAGATGTAAAACCCATCCTTTTTCTGGGAAGTCAAACTGAAAAAAGCTAAGGAAATGGAGAATGGGATTCTCAAATGCAGTCTTTTAAAAGAGCTGAGCATTTATTAATAGTAGTTTAATTTAAACCTTTTTTCAAATTGAAATCCTACCGCTTATACTTTTTACTCGAAATTCAGTAGAAGATAATTCATTGATCAATTATTTTGAGCTGATTGGATTCTTCATGTTTAGCTTTTTGTTAAGTGAGGTCCATTGTGTAGCCATAACTTTGATTATAGTAGATATCTCAATGTACTCCTCTGAAGGTGTTTCCTGTCACTAGTAGGGCCTAACTACAAGCTATCCATTAAGATTGGGTACAATAGACTCACTCTAGTTGTCATCCAGTTGATAAGCACACTCCATTGTTTTAGGGTTAGTATCATATAGTTTCAAGCCTCTGTGTCATCACAGTCTCTGTTATAATTAATTACATAGCAGCTGAAAGGCTTATGTCTCCCTTTCAGAAATAGGCTATTATTTTCCAGTAAAAATGAAGTGGACTTACAGCTCTTGACTTGATATCCCCAGAGAGTGTGTTCTTAATTCCCTAATAGAAGGAGTATGTGAGGCTAAAGAACTAACCCTATCTATATCCAGGTGTCACTGAGTGGTGAGCCCACCTTTAAGGTAATGAAATAATTCCTTTTTTATTTTTATTTTTATTTTTTTGTTTTTCTACGGTGAGTACCAAAAATAGAGGTCCATCTTGTTATAAGCCTCAATAATCTGAGCAGAAAACTTCAAACTTTCACCTACCTAGAAATAGAAATATAGCTCAATATAAACCAGCAGTCTCCAACATGTGGCCTCTAAGCTATAAAGTTGTTTAAATGGGTCTCCAAATCTATATCATGTGATTTCTGAGGAATGAATAATATTTTCTACATGTTACTATTTTTACAAAGTACGTTCAGGTGTCATGGCACAATAAATAAGGATTTGGCTTCAGAGATAGAAAGGCCTGTATTTATATTCAACCTTGGGCATATACTGGCTGTATAACCCTAAGCAGATCATTTACCTCTCAATGCTTTAGGTCAGAGGTGTCAAACATGCAACACTTCCAAGTATTGCCTTAACCAGACTAAAATGTATGGGAGTATGAGGAACAGTTAGGTGACTCACTGGATAGAGAGTCACTAATGGGGGTATGAGGGACAGTTAGGTGACTCACTGGATAGAGAGTCACTATGCTAGAGATAGGAGATCCTGGGTTCAAATTTGGCCACAGACATTTACTAGCCGTGTGTCCCTGGGCAAGTCACATGATCCTACTGGCCTCAGTTTATTTATCTATAAAATGAGCTGGAGAAGGAAATGTGAAACCACTCCAGTATCTTTACCTAGAAAACCCCAAATGCTGTCATGAAGAGTTTAATATAACTGACTCAATAACAACAATAATGTACAAGAGAATAGATTTGCTATGTTGACCCTAGAGAGCAGATTTAGGAGCATAGGGCAAAAGTTACAAAGAGATCAATGTCTGCTCAATACTGTAGGTGAAATCCTAATCATTGGAGCTGACAAAAAGTAGAAGGATAGATGAGACAGATAGTTTAACTTCTCCATCCCTCCTTGTTGGACCTAAAGAAGAGGATGGATAACCATGTTATATGAATATTCTCTTCAAAGTGTGGATTAGTTGATGGTCAAGGAAATCCTTTCCAAATCTAAAATTCCTTGATCTATGAACTAATCATCTAGGCTATGTTCCACATGTTACATCATGTGGGAAGAAAGTGCATTTTTAACATTTTACTATGATCTCGTGGATTCTGACCTTTTCAGGAAGGAACCCAACTTGATTATATAGTTGTAGATGTGGCTTTTAGAATAATGTAGCTATAGCTCTCATTACTGATGATGATTATTCTCTTGACAGAACTGAGTGCTCAAATCTCATAACTTTTTGACCAATGACTTTTTGATTTATTATATGTTAGATAAACATGCTATATTATGGCATTTTCTAGACAGTAGCTCCTTAGGTAAATTAATACCTGAGATCTTTCTACTTCTCTCAGGAATTCAAAGTAATAGCCCTTTATGTAAAGCTGCCTACAACTTATCTTACCAGATTGCTATTTGAAAGTATGAACAAAAAACCTTCGTGAATGGTAGTCATAATACCCTTAATCTCCTAAACTTCCTGACATTTTAAACTGTATTTATTCCTAAGAACAAAATAGGGCTTTTAGATCCTTTTCCCTCCTTCCCCTTTTTATGCATTTCCCTCCTTTGAATCTACAGTATCAATGTGTTAGATGTAAAACCCATCCTTTTTCTGGGAAGTCAAACTGAAAAAAGCTAAGGAAATGGAGAATGGGATTCTCAAATGCAGTCTTTTAAAAGAGCTGAGCATTTATTAATAGTAGTTTCATTTAAACCTTTAAAGCATTTATTTCCAAATATTCAAACTGGATTTTTAATGAAGAATTCCACCTTAAAAGACCAACTCAGAGCAAAAATTCTTATCTTTCAACATGAATATAATACTATGAGAACTTTCCAAGTAACAGCAATGAATTTGCACAAGAACATCTTCTCTTCCTGCCTATTCTTCTTGGTTGCTGATGAAGAATAGTGTAGCAAATTGGACTAGGGCAGCTATGTGGCACAATGAATAGAAAACTGGGCCTGAAATCAGGAAGACTCATCTTCCCAAGTTCAAATCTGGCCTCAGACACTTACTACCTGTGTGTCTGTGGGCAAGTCACTTAAACCTCTTTGCCTAAGTTTTCTTATCTGGAAAACGAGATGGAGAAGGAAATGGCAAACCACTCTAGCATCTTTGCCAAGAAAAGTCCATGTGGGTTCATGAAGAGTTGGACACTACTGAACAACTCAACAACAACCAAGATTGGAAAAAGTCAGGAGGGATCTAGCTTCTATCCTACTTCTGACATTTAATTGTTTTATGACCCTGGGCAAGTCACCTAGACTCTGTATTTCCTCATCTGGAAAACAGGATGATGATAATACTTGTGTTGTTTATATCATAGGGTTGTCGGAAGGATCATGTTAGACAATGTATACAAAGTGCTTTGTGGACCTTAAAGCTATTGAAATGAATTCATTGAGCAAGCATTTATGAGATAACACATGGGCCAGACCCTTTTCTAGTTACTGGGGATATAAAGAAAAAAATGAAACAATCCTTTCCCTCAAGGACATTTTTTTCTAAGTTATAAACATCAGAGTTTTTACAACTCCTTCTTTCATGTCTTCATGTGAGAAGATTGACCATTGAGAAGAGATTCCTCACTTAGTACATCTAAAGTGGTCATTACTAGGATAAGACTATTTCCTTGGGATCATTTTGTAACATGTTCTAGGTCACTAAATCAACTTTGACTTTAAAAATTTAGCTAAAACTTAATTTAATTTAATTAATTAATTTAAAAATGAAGCTAGGATTCAACAGTTCCCCACTGAGCAGATTCACCAGCCCCAGTGTGGGAAGGTAAACTGAAAAGGAATGATATTGAATCAGAAGGTTAGGGAAGAAAAGTGGTTGTTAAGAGGGGTAGACTTGGCTCCTTAAAGCAGAGTGGCTAAGGTTATGTGGAAAGAGAAATCCTGGGAGCATATTCCCAATTTACTATTTGTTAATATCCAGGTTGCCTCATATAGTACCTGGCACATAGTAGCCACTTAAAAATGCTTCTTCATTAATTGATTTGAGAGATGACCCTGAAAGCACAAGATTCCACATTCCTTGGTCATATTTTTGGTTCTCAGAAACACCATACTATACCTGCTGTCCTTTATTTATTTTTATTATTATTATTATTTTTTTAAATAAACCTTTACCTTCCATCTTGGAATCAATACTATGTATTGGTTCCAAGGCAAAAAAGTAGTAAGGGCTAGGCAATGGGAGTTAAGTGACTTGCCCAGGGTCACACAGCTGGGAAGTGTCTGAGGCCAGATTTGAACCTAGGATCTGCCATCTCTAGATCTGGCTCTCAATCCACTGAGCTACCCAGCTGCCTCCCCCCTACTATCCTTTAAAAAAGGTTACTTCTTATCATTCATTCCTTAGAATATAATAGATAATAAATGATCACTGAATTAAATTCCCATAATATTTCTCACTTATGATCAAATCACTCATTTGAAGCAATTTAACACTAAATTTCAGTCTAGCATATAAATAAATATAACTTTTCAGATTGCAAAAATTTAATTCTTGACCCACATGTAATTTTTCAATATGCCAGTCAAGTTAATAGCATGGTTTTTTCCCTTTAAAATTACAATACATCTTATTTCGAAATAGACAAAAAATATGATTTATAGATTGCAACTGTTTTTACTTTTCCTTTTTAATGATTCTATAAGACCAGAATTTGAAGGAAGGAAGGCTAAAACTAAGAGAAAGTGATAGTTCTGCACTCATCCATCCTCATATTAATCTCCTACTTTCCTTACAGATGTTCAAAAAAACATTCAAATAGTCCTACCATAAATTGTTTGGAGTAGCCCTGAAAGAATTCTATATTTCCAGTTAGAAGGGCCTTTAGGTTATCTCATTCAACTTTTAAATGTTTACCTATTAGGAGACTTGGGCCCAGAGAGATCTTTTAAGACTTGCCTAAGGTCACAAATGGCTAAACCCTTGAAGGAAATCAGGGAAGTCTGGAAGTAGAGTTGAAGAGGAAGAGTTTCTAGGGATGGTGGACAGTTAGCCAAAAACTCTGGGAGTTGAGTAAGGAAGCTGGTGTCACTGGGTCACAGATTACAAGGAACAAAATAAGATTGGAGAGATAGGATATGGGTCCTGGTTGTGAAAGGACTTAAAAACCAAATAGCGGATTTTATATTTGATCCTGGGGGTAATTGGGAGCCACTGGAGTTCATTGAATAGGGGAATGAAATGACCAGACCTGCATTTCAGAAAGATCATTTTGACAATTGAGTTGGATTAAAGTGGGGAGAGACTTGAGATAGGAAAAGCAGATCCAAAAGATCTGTAATATCATAGGAAATCATTTTTAAAAAGGCAGTTATGGAAAAAGAACCACATTTTCAAACACCAAACAAGTAAGAGTCATTAAATCTAGGTTAAAAAATAGAAAAGTTGACCAATGACTAGTCAGACAAGGAAGAATCTGAAATAGTGGAACTCTCAATGTTTAATAAATCAGAAAACATAAATCACCTAGATAAGAACTCCCTATTGGATAAGAACTGCTGGGAAAATCAGAAAGTCACTTAGTAAAAATTATCCTTAGACCAACATCTTATACTATTTTCCACAATCAGTCCAAAAAGAATATGCGAACTGTATATTTTGACACCTAAAAATACTAGAGGAGAAGTAAATCGTAGATACACTTTTCATAGATAAGAGTATGGAATGAAGTTTTAACTAACTGAGGTAAAGAGGCATTTGAAGTTTAGCAACCTGCTGAGACAGCCCAGGAGGTGTAGATATAGGTAATGTTGGTCATTCATTTGCAGTCATACTCGAGTCTTCATGATGCCATTTGGAGTTTTCTTGGCAAAGTTACTTGGAGTGGTTTTTGCCATTTCCCTCTCTAGCTCCAAGTAGCAAAGATAAGGAAACTGAGGCAAATAGGATTTAAGCGACTTGCTATTAAGTTTCTAATGCCAGTTTTGAGGTACAGGCAGTAGGCATAGTGAAAATAAAGAAACAGTAAAAAGTGGGCTGGGAAAACCCAAAGAAAGAAATATTTGCATGTTTCTTAGTTCTTTTACTGGTCTGAAGAGGCCTTAACACCTTCTCAATGTAAACCATTCCCCCTTCTCTCCATCTAATCATCATGAAGTTTCTCTTAGTCCTCCTAATAATTACACATGTAGGATATGAATCATTATTATAGTTGGCGGTTCAGAGAGAAAAAAAACCAGTAGAATGGTTTTCCCTTTTATTCATCACTAATCCAACTTTATAGAAGGAATATTTCAGCTACAGAAATGAATGTATTCAATGTCAATTAATCCCTTCCCACACACATAAAGTATAAACTCTTTTGTTCCAAAGTATGCTTTCAGATTTCCTTGAACTATTTCTTTCTTTAAATAGCAAATCACCACATCTACTTTTGTTTAAATAGTCAGGCTTTTATGTGGCTATTAGAACCCAAGAGGCATTGGGATCTTTGAACTGGGAGGAATCATAGCAGTTTCCCTGTCAAATCCTTACCTGAAGAATGAATTCTTCCCCAAAAAGTGATCTTCAAGCATTTTTATGGGGAACCCAAGTTTTAGAAGGGATGTGACAAGCAATTTAGCCTAGGCAAAGTAGTAAAGAATTCTTGGAGGGAAAGAGAAGCAGTATATTAGGAGGTAGAGAGCCAGATTTCCACCATTTCCCAACTACTGATTCTTAGCTACCAATGGAAAGAGGTGCTCTTAGCTCCTGCCCTCTCTGCAACTACAGGTATTAAAGGGAGGTGGAGGAATCTCTCCACTAAAGTGTTTGGCATTACCAAATGGTTCCTCATTAGAAACGGTATGGTTTCATCATTGGAAATGATAGTAAATAAAATGCATTATCAACTGTTTTGCTGCTGTACCCTAAGGGCCATTTTGTCATTACTGTTGTCATTCAGTCTCCACATGACTCTATTTGGAGTCTTCTTGGCAAAGATACTGGAGTGATTTGTCATTTCCTTCTTTTCTTTTCTTTTCTTTTCTTTTTTTTCTTCTTTTTTTTCTTTTCTTTTCTTTTCTTTTCTTTTCTTT
>NC_058135.1:244379851-244459870 GCF_016433145.1 Gracilinanus agilis
TTCCTTTCCTTTCCTTTCCTTTCCTTTCCTTTCCTTTTCTTTTCTTTTCTTTTCTTTTCTTTTCTTTTCTTTTCTTTTCTTTTTCTTTTCTTCTTTTTTAAACCCTTATCTTCCATCTTGGAGTCAATACTGTGTATTGGCTCCAAGGCAGAAGAGTGGTAAGGGCTAGGCAATGGGGGTTAAGTGACTGGCCCAGGGTCACACAGCTAGGAAGTATCTGAGGCCAGATTTGAACCCAGGACCTCCCATCTCTAGGCCTGGCTGTCCATCCACTGAGCCACCTAGCTGCCCCTTCTAGCTCATTTTTCAGATGAGGAAACTGAGGCAAACATGGATAAGTGACTTGCCCAAGGTCATACACCTAATAAGTGTCTGAGGCCAATTTTTACTTCAGGAAGGTGAGTATTCCATATTTCAGGCCTGGAACTCCATGCACTATGGTGTCACCTATGAGAAGTCCCTTTTTGAGTGTCTGGTCAGAGAATTAAAGAGAATATTAGATACTGAGGAGCAAAGCAGAGAAAGAGTTGATTAGCATATTCACTAGGGCTTGTTAGGTGATGGAGCTGGTCATGAAAAAACACAAAGCCAAGATCCTGGTCCTATAGCAGCCTTGAAGGAGCAGAAGTTGAAAGCTGAAGTCTCTCAGATAAGTCCAGTGATTTGAAGAAAAAGCATACCATGCTAGAAATGAATGCCACAAGTTTACAGAAGAAACTGGAGCAGAGAGCTCAAACAGAGGTTTCTGGAAGAGTAAGCAAAATTGCATCAAGAAATGGACTTACAGAAGAATCACATTTTCCATCTGACTCAAGGATTATAAGCAGCTTTAGACTGAGGTGATCTACTAAAGATAGAAAGGAATCATCTAGAACAGTGATTCCCAAAGTGGGTGCCACCGCCCCCTGGTGGGTGCTGCAGCGATCCAAGGGAGTGGTGATGGCCACAGGTGCATTTATCTTTCCTATTAATTGCTATTAAAATTTTTTAAAAAATTTAATTTCCAGGGGGTTAAGTAATATTTTTTCTGGAAAGGGAGTGGTAGGCCAAAAAAGTTTGGGAACCACTGCTCTAGAATATCAGCTTGAAAACATGCAAGTCCTGTATTCTGATGAAAAGGTGAAAATGAAAGGGCACTATTTCCAAGTGCCAAGCTCTTGATTTTCTTCAGATTAAAATAGACCAGATTGCTAAGGGAAAAAAAAAAAAGATGAAGACACTGAGGTCCAAAAAGGAGACTTATCCAAGACTGGGCTAGAAATTTAGGTTTCCTACTCCTTCTCCCACAGTACTATGTTTCTTACCTCCTGTTAATTAAAATATAAAAACCAATTTTTCACCCCAAATTGGATAATATATTAAACTTTATCATGGGGGTGGGATCACCAAATCCTCTAACAAATTAATTAAAAATGGTAGACTCCCATACCAAAATGGTTTTGGGTGTGTGGTCCAGTTCTGCCATTCTTACAGTCCATTCTGTTTCCTTTTCATAGAAGGGATGTTCAGCAATACAACATGTGTGTTCCTTTATCCTTGCCCAAATCCTTCCTGCCTCTTCCAGTCCTATCTCAACCCCGGAGGATCAGTGGCTAAGTTCCCTTCAGCAAAGTGAATATGAAAATGTAAAGGAGAATGAGGCTGGGAAGAAGAGGAAGGGGAATTTTCTTCCTCAGAGTTATAGTTGGGAAATATGTAGGCAATACTGAGAAATAAATGGGAGAAGTTGGATAGTCGAGCCAACCAGTCCTTGACTAATTCTCTATCAGGGAAGAACTCTGACTTCCCACTGCTACTGCCTAAAGGTGCTTCCAGATTTCCCTTCTATTGTAAGAAAAGACTTGGGCCATGAATAGGACATAGCCTCAGAAAGAATAAAGTGACCAAAGGGGCACTAAGGGCCATGGGGCCTTTCTATTTGGCTTGTAGTTGATTAAAAATATGTTGTCTCTTCCTTTACAATGGAAAGGGCAGGGATGTTTTTGTTTTTCTAATTGTACCTTTGGAGCTTAGCACCATACTTTGCCCAGAGGAGGTGCTTAATGTCTTTTCACTCATTTATTACAGTACTTATCACTTCATGAACTAACACATTTCATTTTAGAATAATTAATTTTAAGGAAATTTTCCTTATATGAAACTGGAATTTCCTTCCTTAAAACTCCTGTCTGGAGCATTATCCCAATTTTACCAAGAAGGAAAATGACATTGAGATTATTTATATGACTTAACTTGTCTGCAGTTACAATACTATTAAGGTCCAGATATTGAATTTGAACCCAAGTCTTCCTGACTCCAAGTCTAGCTCTCTATCCACTACTATACTTGGCCAACCTCAAAAAGTTCTGGAGACATTGATTCATGAAGGCATGAATACGAAGTAAGTGTATAAGTTCCTAGGTTGTGTTAGGGTCCGAGTGGATTTTTACTGTTGCAACCAGATTATTCACTGGTTTATAGAATCAAATGTCTAGAAGAAAGGGAACTCAGATGTCCACCACCTTCCCTTTATAAATGAGGAAACTGAAGTCCAAAGGTGATAAGTAAAGACTTTAAAGTCAAACTGAAAAATTTTTAATTTTTTTCCTAATGGAAATGGGGAACCACAATCAGGCCCTTTCCTTGGGCAAATAAGTGAACAGCTCTTTAATAAGATGTTTCAAAAAGAAAATTTTTTGAAATTCAGACTATTTTTAATTTAGTGAAAATACTCTAAATCCACTGGAGTCATAACATGACCTACCTTTGTGTGGAATTTGGTATAAAGTGGTATAAGTTGAACTCAATCCAGAGAAGTTTATTTTTAGTACTACTAGGGCTTTGTTATAGCAGTGATCTGACCTGGAATCATGTGTCTTAGACTTGAAGGTTACATTGTATGGGGACATCCCTGCCAGCAATATTGTCAATACATGGGCCTAATATTTTAATAATTAATATTGAATTTCAACCCAAGGTTTCAAACACCCTAGGTCTGATTAACTTTCCTTTTAGCTTCAGATGTCCAACCCAGAAATATTGCTATTTTTGGAATCATTGATGATGTTCCACTGAGATCCTTTATTTAGTATTCTAGGGCATAGAAATAAGAATTAGGATCCAGCATTTGAGATCAGAAGATTCTTTACCTTTATGTTCCAAAATGCCCCTCCTGAGAGTAGGGATGGTGAGTAATAGACTTGAAGTCAATAAAGTAGAAGTTCAGATCTCATCTCCAATATATAGTGGTTGACTGCCTGTTCATAAGTTTGTCATTTAAACCTTTTGAACTTCATTTTTAAAATGGGAATAATAATATTTATATTGTAGGCAATCATGGGAGTACAGCATTTCTCATCCTATAAAGTGCTATAGAAAGAGTTATTACTATATTGTAATTTGACCCAGTTAATAAAACCAAAAAACTCATCACTGAGGTGAGAGTAATCAATTTGTATCTTCAAAATTTCTAATTGAGGTTGAAAAAGGTGATATAAAAGTAAAGAATGTTGGAAGTAATTTCAGAGATTCCACCAATTCGGTCATTTTAACAGAGTAAGAAATTGAGGCACAGAAAGGGTGAATTGGCATTTTTAGGATCTCACAGTTGAGTAGAATTCAGTTCCCCTGACCTAATTAAGAACCAGTGTTTTTATATATAAGCTAAAATATTTTACTATTGTTATTTTCCACATTGATGGGTGAAATCCTGCATCTTTTAACATATTGCACCAGTATTGCTTTCTAATTAATTTTTATTGCAAATATAAAGTTTTTAAGATAAATTATGGATCAAGGAAACTTCTATGGTCTTGTCTGTTAATCTAGAATTATATTTTGGGGAAAATATATTCAAGGTTCCAGATAAGTTGGAATACAATCAATATGTAAGGGGGGAGGGGGGACTGAGTGTACTAAAAATATTTGGTTTAAAATTTGGTTTTTTGGAAAGGGCCGCCATATCTCTACTATTCATGATGTTTATAGGCCAAAGGTTCGGTTTTTTCCCTCCAGCTTTCTGAATTTGCTCATCTCTCAGCACAATTTTCTAATATCTTCCAAATTGTGAAAAGATTCATCTGGATTTAAACCCAGAGTTCCAAATAGACTGGAGTTTTCATTTTAGAGATCTGAATCCTTTGCTTTTAGTCAAAAAGGAAGGAAAAAGGAGACTTAGGAAACAGTTGAATGTTGGTAATGTTCCTACAAAGAAAAGGTAACACCATCATTATTATATTTCAAATGTTTTAGGGGAGGTAGCTATGTAAAGCAATTCTCTTTTAATTTTTAAGAATCTTTTCTCTTTGTGAATCAAATTTTCCTTTGTTGAGGGAATAACTATTCTCTATTTTTTGTAAATGTGAATTTTTACATATTTTTATTTTCTTAAATCAAGCTGTGCTTAAAGGAAGTGATGAAACAGTTCTTTGTTTTTAAGATTCTTGATTCTTAGACATAATCAGACCTTTCCAGACTAACTTGCTGACCAATAAAGTTAAAGAGAAAATCAGATTTTTTTTTTCATGATGCATTTGTTTCCAGGGAAGTGGTAAAGGAAGCAAGTCTTTGGTTGGTTATGGAATTTTTAAAGGCACTCTCATTGTTAGCAAAGCTTTGGCCCTAGGGTCGCTCTCTGTTCAGTGCTTGTAGACTTTGTGACCCCAATGATTCCCACACCCATTTCTCTAGCATCTTTCTCCCATCTTAGATGCTTCCAGCAGTTTTAAAAGTGGGAAAACATGGAGGGACGAACTGTGAATGATTAACTTCTGCTGCGAATGATTTAAAAAAAAATAGATTAAGATCTGTATTCCAAAGCTTCTTTTGCTTGTTCCTTCCCCAAGGCTGGAAGAGCCTCCTCCCCTGACCTTTTATCCCCTCCCATTTTGTGAGGAGGAGGGAAAGGTACTTTATTCCCTTTTGAAAGATTTCTATTTACTGAACAAATTCAGACCACACAGAGCCCCTGCCCTGAGACATAGATTGCTTCCTTTCCAAAGAAGCTAAACCGCACCCCTGGGTCAGCCAAACTACAGAAGAGCAAGGCTACATTTGGAGAGAATTTTTCAGGAAAAAAATTTTGGAAGTTGCCAGGGGTCACCCTGGGTAGGACTTTTGGAGAGCGCGCAGAGGTAAAAAAGCATGTGGCTGGAACATTATTTTGCTTTGGGGCCTCACAGTGTTTAAAAAACAACCACACACAACAGTTGTTCGTTGTTCAGTGTATTTATTTGCCTAGTCCCATCTGAATTTCTTAATTACAGGTGTGACCCCCTTCTCCCAACAGAATTCCGACTTTCTCCTCCCATCCCACTGGAGCCCAATTCTCTCAGCCAGGACGCAAAACATTTTTTTTTTCCCTTGAAGAAATCCAAAGCTCTTCTTGCTGTCCCATCAGCACTCATCACTCAGAGCAGTTTAGAAAGCTGTTAACTGTACAAACAGATACCTATCTGGACTGTTTTCTCTGAGTGAGTTCCCCATTGTTCTAGCTTCCTCCACCTGAGTTAGGAATTTTAACAGCTGATTTGTATGCCTGTGACAGTTATTGAAACTGGCACTGGGAGGAGGACAGGCTTTCTTTCATTTCTTTTGTGTGACCCACACCAGTTTAATTCCTGGATGACAACTGGGGAGTTTAACTTAATGAATGGCTACATTCCCGGCGTGGCAATTATATTCCTCGCGCACTTTTATTGAGGAATTTACGGTAATCGCTGTTTCAGAGTTTCTGAGCAACTTCTCTGCTCCTGGGCAACTTTTCACAGCTCACTTGATAGGAGCCCCTCGACTTGACCTCTCTCTCTCTCCTTCAGCACTTCAGAGGTTAATTTGGAAGGGGATCAGGTTTCCTCTCTGGGAAGTCAGGGGATGATCACCTTCTGGCTGGCCCTTTCGTTCCTGTGTCTCTCAGGTTTGCTGAGGGCTCCGTTGAAAGCTAACCTTGCTCATCTCGAAAAGCATATTATTCAGATGACAAATTGGATTCCCTGGCGATCTGGGTGAGGATGGCCCAGCCAGCTGAGGAAGCTGCTGCCATTCTGTAAGGCGAATTCAGAGCCTCCCTCTGGAGTTCTCCATGGACCATAGAGGAGGGACATGCTTTGGCCTGGGAGTGCCGCAAGGTAGGAGGTTTGGCGGGGGATATGCTGAGGGACTACTTTGCTGAAATGGGCTTTGTGTAAACGGAGCTTGACTCAGGACATGATGAAATTAGCAAATTTATAGTGGATTTAGTACTGGAAATTAATTATTCTGGGGCTGAAAGTGATCCCCCACCCCCACCCCCACTGCCTTTCTCCCCTTCACTGTAACCTTGACTGTTTTCTAATAGTAAGGAGAACCCCTAATGTCCTTGATGCACTCTATCAGTGTAAATATTTTCAGAACCGTTTTATCAAACTGAGCCGTGAGAGTTGAGGTGCTTATAATAATGAAAATACTTGTTAGTTCTTAATTTCAGCCCCTTTCTATTGCTGTGTCTGGAGAGAGAGAGAGAGAGAGAGAGAGAGAGAGAGAGAGAGAGAGAGAGAGAGAGAGAGTGTGAGTGTGTCAGAGAGCCAGAGACAGAGGAAGGTGGGAGGTGATTTCAGCTTAAGACTGATTAAAAAATGATTTGCAAATATGGATGGTGTCCATTGGAATTAAAGGCACTTAACTACTCCCGGTAAATGTTGGCTGCATTTGCTAAGGCTTCAGATTTTGGAGTCTGTTCTTCCTGCCCATAAGCCTCCAAAATGAGAGAAAACTGGTGTTTCAGGAAGGAGACTTCATACCTGGTTAGTGGCATAACAAAAAAAGACAGGTTCAATCTGATTTTACAACAAACCTTTCTTGGTACCTTTGACTATTTGGACTCAGCCCAGACAAGCCTTCATGCTTCAGGGTTTAAGTGTGCTTTCAAATGTGGAGAGTTGTCTTTGTTCCCAGGGTTAGGGACTTACCCAGGCTCCCCCTGCATTATTTCAGGATTCATCCAGTTATTATCAGGTGCACTTTCTTTCAGTTCCACATGAGCAAATTATCTTGCTTTTTGGGGGGAGATAAATGTAGCTTTCTCTGTTCCTTTCTGTGATTCAGGGAGAATGAATTGACATGCTTTCTACCTGTTTATATTTTCTAAAACTTAAGGGAAGTATGGGAAAATGTATAATAATTCCTAATGCTTCTTCCACAGGTTTTTTTTTTTCTTTCAGAGTCAAGGTAGCTTTGAATATTATTATAAAATCAGAAGGGCACTAAATGGCCATGTGCCTGGGGAATAAGGACAGTGACCCTGAAATTGGCCTTGTGCCACCTAATTCTTGCTCTTTGGGACACCTATGTGTAATGAAGCAATTGGTCTCTGAGGAGGCTTAATTTATGAGATGTGTCTCTCTCCTCCATGGAGCTTGATAGGAAGAAGACACAAAGGAAGGATGTTGGGGTTTTTTTTCACACCCTAATATGTTAATTTTGCTTTGAGCTATTGGCACTTGCTGCCCCCATATGCACTCTGTGAGTTATTCTGAGGCTCCTGGAGGCTTGCTCCTAGAGGGCTGAGGCTGAGCCTTTTCCTTAGGTTTAAAGATGGCATTTTTTATGGTTGTTTCCTTAGCTGGGCTCCCTTCCTTTCCCCAACCCCCACCCTCACTCTTAACTAGGCTGAAGAACAAAGCTAGAATGGAGGCGGGTAAGGGGGGGGGTATGCTTCACACCAAAACTGCAAGATAAATTGGCCCGGTGCCTTCAAGTGTGAGGCGGTTTTCTTCCTAAACTTTCTAACCCAGCCCTGCTCTGGGCATATGTAGAACTCCCCCTGACGTCATTGTCGTTGGCAGCTTTGTGTGAGAAGCAGCATGAAAAGCAAAATAATGACCTTTGGGGACCACCATTCTCTTCCCAATCAGAACTGTGGACCTATGGGTAAGGCATTCAGCCTGTCTGGGGCTCGGCTACCTTTACAACATGGGGGTGTCCTGAAGGATAAGTTGATTGTGTTGATAAAATGAATTGGGATTTCTGGTAAAAAAATAAAAAGTATCACAATAATACATTTTAAGGCAACCTAAGTTATACAGAATTGTGGTGTATTTATACTTACCTTTCTTTTTTTATTTTTTAATATTAAGTTTGATTAATTTAGAAAAATTTTCCATGGTTACAGGATTCATGTTCTTTCCCTCCCCTCCTCTCAATCCCCTCCCGTAGCTAATGAACAATTCCACTGGTTTTCACACATGTCATTGATCAAGACCTATTTCCATGTTATTAATATTTGTATTAGGGTGAGCTATACTTACCTTTCTTAAAAAAAAGTAAACCAATTCATAAGACTTCTAATAGTCAATTGATGGGGCAGCCAGGTGGTTCTGTGAATAAAGAGCCTGACCTAGAGAAAGGAGGTCTGGGTTCAAATGTGACCCTGGGCAAGTCACTTAACCCCCATTGCCTAGCTCTTGTGGAGCTTCTGTCTTGGAACCAGTACTTAGCATTGATTTCTAAGACAGAAAGTAAGGACTTAAAAAAAAAAGTCAATTGAAAATCCTGCAAATTCATACAAAATGGTACAGATCCAAAAACTGGGAAGTCAGGTGTAATGAACAAAATACTGAACTTGGAATCAGGAAGACCTAGGTTCATATCCTGTCTTTGACTCTTAGTAGTTGTGTATCCCTAAATAGAAAAGTCCATTGGGTCATGAAGAGATGGACACACAATTGAACTAATGAATGGTATACCCCAGGCAAGTCACTTAATCTTTGTGGGCTAGGGATTCAACCTGTGACTGTTTATTGGTTGGGAACTCCCAGATGAGGAATCCCCCTCTACCAATGCAAGTTAGTAATTCTTCTACAACTTTGAGTCTTCCACAGTAGCCTAAATCACTGAGAAGTTGTGATATTCCCAGGGTTCTACAGTCAGTGTATGTCTGCGGCAAGACCCAGATGTTCCTCCTGGCTCTGCGGCTGCCTCTCTATCTCCTACTATGCCATGCTGTCTTACATACCTTTGTATGAAATATATATATATGTATATATATATACATATATATGTGTATATAAAATAAAATATATTTGTATTATATGTACAATATATAATAATACAAATATATTTTTCATATATACATATTCATATATAGGCATATATACACATAAGTGTGTGTGTGTGTGTGTGTGTGTGTGTGTGTGTGTGTGTGTGTGTGTGTGTGTGTAGCTTGAGGGAAAGGGGGAAATACTAGGGAATAAGGAAGGTATAGGGGCTGAGAGTCCAGTCTTTCTGCTTTGGGGACAAACTTGGACTTCTCTGCCCACTATGCCTTGCTGCCTTTCATTACTTCAGAGAGTCATTATGAATGTCACATGGATGATGCAGGTTAGCTCTTTGCAAACTTTGAAGCTCTTTAACAATATTAGACATTTTTATTGGAAAACACCCTATAAGGGATGAAATGCAACAGCTTCAACCAACATATACATCTCCCTCAAGCATAATAGTCCATTAACTTGTGTTCCAGAACTTTGGAAGAGAGGAAACTCCCTTGGGTCTAGCTTACCAGGCAAGCTGATGTCTCCTTAAACAATAAGAGACTAAGTCATTCTGGCTGGGAGTTATGGTGTTTCAAGCAAAGGGGTACCCCCCCCCCCATCAGAGTGGAGGAATTTCATGCTTAGTATGGACCACCTACTTAAGCTGGGAATGAGTTACACAACTAGGGCAAAGGTACTATAGGGTGAAACCTAACCCAAGGAGTTTTCAGCTCTGTAAAATTTCCTGAGTACTCTTTATCATGGAGTTCATGTTTCTCTCTCCCTACTCCCTCCAAATCCTGAATGTATTGTCCTTGCACCTGGCACAGTCAATATGGATAAGCTCTTCCATGCTATGGTGCCCCCTAACAGAGAGAGAGAGAGAGAAAGAGAGAGAGGAAGAAAGAAAGAGAAAGAAAGAAAGAGAAAGAGAAGGAAGGAAGGAAGGAAGGAAGGAAGGAAGGAAGGAAGGAAGGAAACAAAGAAATAAAGGAAGAAAGACAAAGAAAGAAAGTTCATAGAGTGAGGGAGAGGAGAGAAATGAAGTTAAAGGACCAGAAAACGAGAACATTTTTCATTTTAAAACTTTTTAAACATAAAAAAACCCAATTCCCTTCTGCAATACTTGTAAGGCATATTTAGCTCCTTTTCCCACCCCAGAGTTTCCCTGGATGCTGCTGGTCTGTTTGCACACTAGTAGGTAAGAAGGATCTCACATATTTGCTTGCTTGCTTTTTTGTAAAAACCATACTCTCACACTTCCTTCTTCAGACTCATGTCTACACTTATGTTCAGAAGCATGTCAGAAATTTTTCTACATTCTTTACCTTTAGGCCTGACATGCCAACAGCAGGTGCCTTTAGGTGGAATCTACTTTTAAACTTTCTTTCTTTTGGTATCAGGAATTCTGCAACCTTTGTTCTGCTCTCAGACATGTAGGAGGAAGATGACTATCAGAACAGCATTCATTTGGTGCTGGCCTTTCCTGATGAGTTCTCCCTGTTCCTAAGGGACCATTGCACATTGGTGCATTAATTTGCTTTGCCACAAAGAGTTTCTAAAGAGAGTTCTTACCACAACACAGGTCTTTTGGAAGGGCCAGAAGTAACAGTGACTGAGGATCTTTGCCCTACTAGCTTTAGTACAATATGGAAAAAGCATCCATCCTTAAGATGTGGAAAAAAGGGTTAACTTTGCAGTCCTGTGGGAAATATCTGTAGGTGCCTCCTTTCTCTGCCCCTGGGACCCATGCATTTGGGGAGGCTCACTCATCTACATTGATGTCTATTGTGACCCTGGAGGCACTAGAGTTTCCTCAGAAACAATTGCCCAGAACAATAGCCAGAAAACTGTTCCACCAGTTCCACCAGTCAGGAGTTTTGCAACTTAATACAGCTGTCTGGCTGAGGCACTCTGGGGATTTAAATAGGGCTATTGCTGCTTCTTTGGAAGCTGGAAATGGGAGCAGGTAAGGCCTATATTCCTACATGTCCTTTTTTGCTCGGCAGTGTGAGATTAGTCACATGGAATAAGCCTGAAGTAGAGTTTATAAGAGCTGCTCTAGGTGGCAAATAAGTGGAAAGAAGATTCTTTGAATCCTTGTGGTCTACAGAGACCCTCTGGTAGCATCTGACCAGTTTGAGGGACTTTGGAAGATCATCTGGTGCAAACCCATCATCCCCTCCTACCCCTACCCAAGAAACACAATTATAAGACATTGTTTCTGCTAAATGTTAGTGATTTATTGGGGAACGAGTAAGGGTCAGGCAAGAGAGATCACTGGTATCTGCCCTTTGCTTCTTTTGCCCATTATTCAAAATGTCTTTCCTCAAGAAAGTACCATTAACTTATGTGTGGTCCAACAGAGTCTCTTTTGGAAAATGTAGAGAAGATTCAGATTCATCCATAATGCCACTGAGTACCTCCTTGAAAATTGGGTCCCTCTGTTCCTGTGTATGGACATCCTAGTGGAAAATCTCTGTGTTCTTCCTTCTCAGCTTGAGAATTGTCTTTTCCCTCCCATGTTTGTTTTATGGATGGCCATAAATATCTCACCTCTGTAATTCATGACTGTTAGAGGTTTCTGCTTGATAGTTGACCCCATAACAAAACTAACCACAGAGTGGTTTGCTATTGAAAATATGATCCACAATGCTAGGATCCTCAGAACTTCAGATCAAAAGAAACAGTGGGCTAGTTCATTGATAAACTTACTCTTTAGAGACATTTCATAGACTGGGAGGTATTGGGAGCTGAAAAAATTAGCGATGATTTCACCTTCATATTTTATAGGCAGACACCTCTTAACATTTTTGGTTTAAGCCATCTGAGAAAGGATCTGTGGCCCTTGGATTCCTGACACAGTGATGTCACTGCCTCCAAAAAGACAATGAAATCTGATCTTTTTTCGCCTCCTTTTGAAAAGTACCATTTAATTTTAATTTTTTTTCATAATCCTTTATTCATTTTTCTAGGAATCTTTGGGCTTTCAGTACTTTATTGAAAAGGATGATAAAACAGATAAGAACTTTTTCTACAAAATAACCCTGTGTTTCTAGCAAGGATGCGTGGTGCTTTGTACATAGTGCTGCTAGATTGAAGAGTCCCATCTCTGCTACTACCTTGCCCTGTGACCTTGGATAAATCTCTGGACATCAAGTTCTTCATTTGCAAAATGAGATGAAATTGGTTAAGCTAAATGTTGCTTGCATAATATGGGCTCATATACAAATGTTCCAATCCACAGTCATATTTCTTGAGTCAGTGATTCTCCTTCTTTATGACTCTCAACTTCTTTGAAGTGTCTTTTATTAGAATTTTGATTTGATCTTTAATTATTTCAATTTTCATTTATTTTTCAATGCTTTCTTCTCTAAAATTCTGCAATTTTATGATTTTTCTTTTCAAAAGTGCCAGAATCCTTTCCGTCTCCTTGGATAAACATGATTTTTATCTGCAGCTAGACTATGCTTTTTGGGGTAGGGATGGTAAATGTATTAGGATTTGTGATGATGTTCAATTTCTGTGTGTTTCAGGAGTGATTATGAGAGTATATTAGCCAAGATTTAATCACAGTCCTTTGAGACAAGATTTACATATAGTATGGCCATACTTCACAGCTTACCTAAGTATTGTCTAACTTAGTATGATACACATTCTGTCCCATGATGTGAATTAATTGTTTTCTGAGATCTTTGATAATGGTCCCAATTTCAAAAACGTTTCCTTTTTTTCCCCATAAACTATCCATGTGTCCCCAAAATTCTAGTATTTTGGTGAATAGCAAATGTGATAGAATGGCATTGATAACTGCCTCTAATTGCCTATGTGATTTTGGATAAGTTACTTGACTTATGTTAGGACTATTCTTCTTCTGTTTTATATGCATGTTAGACTCAAAGACCTCCAAAATATATCCATCTCTAAATCTATAATCCCATGTTTGGTTATTTATAAGTACTTCTCCAGATCTAAATCTGAGATGTAAGATTCTTGAGTGCTAGGACTCTTCATTTTTTTTTTGTCCTTTTATTTTGAGAACCTAGTACATTGTCATTTGAATGATTAAAAAATCAAATTAATATTCCAATAAAACATGTCCCAAGGCATGGAGAATAACAGAAAATCATAGATTGACAAAATATGATTATTCATGGAAATCTTTGCATAATAGCCCATATTATCTGGATCTATAGTTCTATGTGTCATACATATTCCTGTGGTGTTTACAGTGCAGAGGACGTGGTGAGGTTTATGTGGCAGTGTCGATGATTCGTCCCAGAATTTCTGGTTATAGATCCCACAAACAACACTCAACACTCAATAATTTTAAGTAGCCCACATGATTCTGGGGACATACATAAGGGAAAAAAAAATCCTTTTTTTTTTTTCCCCAAACTACATTTCTTGATGTTTGGATTGAAAAATAACAGTTGCTGTAAGCATAAGGCAAATTCAATACTGTGATTTTAAATTCTCAGTTCCTGTGAGGATAGGGAAAACACTGACAGTCAGTATTAACCTTATTTATTATGCCGAATTAAGAAGGATGTCTAGAAACCCCACTGAAAGTTTTGATATGGATATTCATCTTTGTCAGAGGATTTTGCATTTCCCTGGGCTCTGCAGGAGATTCCAGCCCAGGAAAGAACTTTGGAGCTTAAAAGGTTTTCATGGCATTACTGGGTGGTACTGTATTAGATTCTGATGTAATTCTCACCACCTCTTTCTAGGCAAAGTACCTGACTTCAATGCCCTTTCTCATATACAATATAAAATAACTGCTTTGAAAAAGAGATATAGGAGACAGCCAGGCTCCTCTGTGGATAGAGAGCTAGGCCTAGAGATCAGGAAGGTCCTGGGTTCAAATCTGATCTCAGTTACTTTCTGTGTGACCCTGGGCAAGCTACTTAACCCTCAATGCCAATTCTTATTGCTCTCCTGCCTTGGAACCAATATGTAGTATTGATTCTAGGGTGGAAAGGAAGGAAGGAAGGAAGGAAGAGAGGGAGAGAGGGAGAGAGGGCGGAGGAAGGAAAGGAGGGAGGAAGGAAGGAAGGAAGGAAAAAGGGAGGGAGGAAGAGGAGGGAAGGAAGGAAAAGACAGAAAAAAGAAGGAAAGAAAGAAAGAAAAATGCAGATAGGAAGGAAGGAAGGAAGGAAGAAAAATGGGTGGATGGATATAACTGCTAAACTATTATAAATGCTACAAGCATCAATCTACTCAGTGGTTGTCAAGAGGCAATGGCCATAGACTCTTAATGATTTTGCCAGCTAGTTGAGACATTGTTATCATCTTTTGGAGCATGGCTTTTGACACAGATAAAAGATAGATATCCTTTCTGTCATTTTCTACCACAAATGTGCCTTTTTTATCACCTTCTTTTCTCTGCCTCCCCTTCCACTTGCTCTTGCCTTTGTTCTCTTCTCTCATTCCATTTTCTTTTTATTTTCCAGTTCTTTCCTTTTCCTGTGCTTTAGATCTGCCAGTGATACCCGAGGGAATTTCAGTGGCCAGGAGCAGAGGATAATCAGCAAACTGCTGAACCCTGCTGAACACATTGAAACCAGTCATTTGCCCTATTTTCCGAGTCAAATGCAGTAAGGCTTCATTAATTCAGCCCCTAATAATAATTGAGATGAAGGCTTGGCTAAAATTTACCCAAAGTAATAGTGTATGTAAACAAGGTAGGAAGAGGGAATACTCAAGATAGTTAAAAAAAAAGAACAAATTTTCTTATCACCTCAAAAGGACCAATTAATATGCTAACCATTAATTATATTTATCTAAGATGGTGCAATGGACACAATGTCAGGTCCAGAGACAGAAAGACTCATCTTTCTGTGTGAAAGCTGGCCTTAGATATTTACTAGCCATGTGAAACTGAACAAGTCACTTATTCCTATTTGCCTCAGTTTCCTTAACTGTAAAATAAGATGGAGAAAGAAATGGCATACCAAAAGAAAACCCAAAATGGGACCACTATGAGTCAGACATGAGTGAAACAACTGAGGGGCTCCTGACTAATAATGAGCTTTATATTGGAAGTAAAATGACCCCTTCTCTTGCAAGTTGTAGGTGGCGGGTGACAATTATTCAATGGAGAAAATATTTTGTAAAGTGCTTAGCATGGTACTCAGCACATGATAGGTTCTATGTACCTGTACATTCCCTTTCCCTTCAAATATATATCATACTAGAAAACGATCTATAGTTTCTTCCCAAAATAAGATTTAGGAGCTCTGCCTTGACATAGTTGTAAACACTGCATTCTGGTAGGTACAATAACAAACTGAAAACACTGAGACTCGGAGGGTAACCAGAATGATGAGGGAACTCCCAACCAAGCCATAAGAGAACAAGTTGAAGAGACTGAGGTTGTGTAGCCAGGAAAAGAGAAGTTATGATGTGACAGTATTGTCACATTCATGCTTGAGGAATTGCCTGTGGAAGGAGGGATTAGGCTGGTGTGGCTTGATCCCAATGAGTAAAAATTAGGCACCAGGAGAAGGAAGTTACAGAGGAACCAATTTTGGTTCCATTTCAGTTTAATTGGCAGGGCTCAGGGTCAACTTTGTGGAGGTACAACTGAAGCTGTATATCCTAGTCAACAGCCAGAATGACTCTTATCCCTCTCTAATTGCACTCCCTTTGGCTTGTTTCCTTTTTAAATTCAACACAATTGAAGTGTATATTCTGATATTTCTCCATAAATTAGTAGGCGTTGAACAACTATCAACAGATCGAATATCATAGTTGTTTGTTTTTTAAACCCTTACTTTCCATTTTAGAATTAATACTATGTATCAGTTCTAAGGCAGAAAAAGGGCTAAATAATGAGAGTTAAGTGTCACACAATTAGGAAGTGTCTGAGGTTAGATTTGAACCCAGGATCTCTTGGTCTCTAAGCCTGACTCTCGATGCACTGAGCCACCTAGCTACCCCCTTCTCTGTGATCTTTCTCAGTCTTACACATGGCATAAAACCTCAGAATTGCTTTAATTTGCATTTATCTAATTATTAGTGATTTGGAGCATTTTTAAATATTATTTCTAGCCTGGATTTCTTTTATTGAAAACTGTGTTGATATCATTGACCATTTTTTCATTTGAGGAGTAGATCTTATTCTTCTAAATTTGAGCCATTTTTAATATGCCTTAGAAATAATATCTTTGTCAGAGAAACTAGATATATGAATGACCTACATGTTGGAGGTATTATTGGGAAGATTGCTATTCAGATATGCATTGAATGAGAACTCTTTGTTCCCTTTTAATATCTGCTCCTCTATAATTCATTAAAACGCTCTCCCCCAACAATTTCTATAAGATAAGATTTAATAAACTTCTTTGCTACCATGAATAGTTTAAAGTGATGGCATTGTAGTTCTTCAAACATTATACGTTGAATATTTTTACTGAGATTTATCTTTTGACTAATTATCTCAAATCACCATTCTTCTAATAAATAGAGTTTGTTCTCATATTTGTAAAGTGCTTAGAAGAATAATAGCTCTTCGAATGAGCTTCATTACAAGATGCAGAAATAACAGATATAATACTTAACATTTAAGGTTTGAAAAAATACTTTGCAAATATTATCTCATTTTATCCTCACGCAACCCTGGGAGATAGTTGTTACTATTATTCTCATTTTACAGATGAGGAAATTGAATCAGACAGAGGTTCAACATCTTGTCCAGAGTTACCCAGCTAGAAAGTACCAGAGGCTATATTTGAACTCATGTCCTCTTGATTCCAGCTCCAGCACTCTATTTGCGGTACCATCTACTGCCTAAAGTAATGTTCAAAATAGAGATTTCCCCAAATATCTCACTGGGGATCTTCCTTCTCATCTTCCCCTTCCAAGCAAAATAGACTATGACTGGCAGACCTTTAGGTCCCTATGCCCAGAAGTCATGGCTAACTTTACTTCTATGGGATCTAGTCATCAAAGCCTTCTTAGAGTGTGCTCTTCTCCTAGGTTTAGGCCCTATAAAGTGCATTTTCCTCTTTATAATGCTATTCTTATTTACAAAGCTATCTTAGAGATAAATATAAGAATTTATATAAAAATTATTTTTTTCTCCTTAGGTGTGAATATTTCTGAATAGATGTCTTCCTATTTCTGAATTAAGTCAGGAATGAGTTGCAATTCTTATAAAAATAAGGTCTGCCACCCACAAGGAGCCTGTACCTATGACTGTGTTTGCCCCGTCCCCCGTTAGCTGCTGCTACTGCCAACTCTGTCTAAGAAGGTTACAGACTTCCCAGCACCATCACTACCACCCACCCCTCCATAATCATCTTGTTAAAAAGGGTTTTGTTTCCAGAGTATTAGTTAATTGAAGTGTTGGAATAATTTGAATTGTTTTAATGGTGGGTGGGTTTTTTTCTTATTTACTTAGAAGTAGAAGACTAAGAATGATGGCCCAAGAATGCACATGCTATAATTTCTATCCTGTGGAAGATTTGTTGAATGATTAATTAAAGGATAAATTCCCCTGAGGTGCTTAGCTGAAGGTTGTATCAGCCATGAGAAATTATCTTTGGGCTTCAACCTAATTGCTGAGATCTTATCATGAGCACAAGATCCAGAAACGCTGACATTAAGAAGAGTAAACCCAATGTCCTTCCTCTTTCCTCTGTCCAGGTGATTACCTGATATACATAGTAAAACGAACAGAGTCTCTTGGCATTGGGAGAGACATTATAGACCATCTAGCCTTCCCTTCCTCTAGTCCACTCAAGGATTTTTATGTACTATGATAAAAATTCTAGTGTCCAAAAGATCTTGCTTTTCTCTTCCAAGAACAGATGTGAATCTTCTCTACCTTTTTTGCATTCCAAGTACCATTTTAGCTCAATTCAATGCCATCATTCTTCACAAAGATATTACCTTCCCCACCTTTTTGGATCCCAAGTACCATTTCAGTTCAATCCAATTCAACACCATCATTCTTCATAATGATATTATCTTCTGGTGCCTTCTCGAGATGCCAGAGGTCTTGCTCTTCATTTTAGTGGTGGACTACAAAATAAATTGGACGAAGAATGTAAAACATTACAAGACCTGAAAGGTAGGGAGGGGGGTACTTTAGAAAGGTCTTTGAATGCTAAACTGAATTTTACAGTTGATCCTAAAAGTGACATTAAACCACTAGAGTTAATCATGTATGGTAAAGAAAAATCAGGACTCTGTGTAGACATTACAGGGACTACATAATTGAACATAACAGAGACCTTGCCCTAAGGGGTTTATACTTAGGTGGAATATGCTGATATATGTGTCCCTTTGATCATCTAAACTATGAATGTGCCTAACTTCTATGATGTACCCAATTTGTAAGCTTCATGATATGTTTGCAAGTCATAATGTCTATTATTCCCTAAGTCCCCTCTTTCCCTGTTTGTGTATTATCTTGCAGATTTTCAGAGTAGTTTTATACTTTTCAAAAGCCACTTAGAAGTATCACCCTTAAATTATATTCAATGTTTTTACTTTGTAGTCCTTCAATTTTGTTAACTTGATTACTAAAATGCCTATTTCAGACTCTAGGATGTTAGCTCTAATCCAGGGGTCGACAATCTTTTTGGCCTCGAGAGCTATAAACGCCACATTTTTTAAAATGTAATTTTGTGAGAGTTGTACAGTGCTCACAGTGCCGCTCCTGTAACAGTGACTGAAAAAAAATTGACTTTATGACTCCTGCAGAAAGAGCCATACATTGCCGACCCCTGGTCTAATCAATTCCCCTCTACCCTGTGATGCTTTTTATTGAAGGGCTTTCAGAGAGGGGGAGTAGAATTTTTATTCCTTTTGGTTAATTTCATATCATGAACCTCTTGGAATCTCTTGGTATGGATATACTTCAATATTGCCCATGTTAACTCTTTGTGCTAATTCTAGCTCTCCCGTGCATTTCATCAACCTATTTATTTTTACTTTAAGATTTGAAGTTCTTAAAAAGGAATCCATCACTTAAAAAAAAATTATGGCAGCTGTATTTCAACATTACTAGTTTCCTTTGTAACCCCACGTATTTTATTTTATGTTTTTAAAAACATCATTTTCAGTTGAGTCCATAACCTTCCCAGACTACCCAAGGGGTCCACCACACAAAAATGTTTAGATTCTCTCCCTTGTCATTGTCATCATCTAAGTCATTGATAAGAGTGGCGTATTAGACCAAAGAAATATATTCTTTGGTCCTAAGTTTATATCTTTTCAAGTGACTAGAGCATTTGACTTCTAGGCCTAATCATTTAATGATTTTATGTGGAAATATTCAGTGTTTCAATCTTTATTTCCCTTCTGTTTGCTGTTTGCTCTCTTCCCCTCAATGAAATATAGTCTATAGAACAAAATACTTAACCAGAAGTTGCCGGTTCTAATCCCAGCCTCAGAACTGACTGGCCCTAACTTTGCAATAGGTCATTAGACCAAACTCTTTACCTCGGTTTTCTCATCTGTAAAATTGGATATATTTTCCCCTTAGAATGCTATTCCTGTTTACAAAGCTATTTTAGAGATAAATGTAAGAATTTATATGAAAATACTTAAAAGGTTATTATTTCTCCCCAGGTGTGTTTCTGAATAGGAATCTTCCTGTTTCTGGATTGAGTCAGAAATGAGTTGTGATTCCTATGATAATAAGGAAATGCTCCACATCTAAGCAGTTTTTATGCATTAATTATTAGAAACATTCTCTTACAACACCTGACATGGGACCTTGCAGAAAGTAGACACCTGACAAATGTGATGAATGAATGAACCATGTCTGAGTCAGCAAGAGCATCAAAATGAACATGTCCAAAACTGGACTCACTTTTCTACTAAAACCTGCCTCTCCTCCCTTACTTTGACTGATGGTATCATCTCTTTCCTGTAACCCAGACTAGAAATCTGAGTCATCTCTGATTCTCCCATTTACTGACCACCTTGAATCAGTTGCACCATCTCTTCAATTTCTCCTGTAGGACATCTTTCAAATTTGTCATATGTTTTGCATTTTTTATTTCAGATCCTTGTTATCTCTTACCTGAATTACTGTAACATCTTTCGCACTGGTCTCTCTGCTTCATTTCCAGCCTATTTTCCAAAGGTTATTAGACTAAGCCTCTTTATGTGCTGTTCCAGTGGGCATCACTAACTCAAAATAATTTGGTGGCTTCCAGTAAACTTGGAAAATGTTTTCACTGGACTCTTGCTCCTGCCTCCATAGAAATAATGAAAAGATCATTTTAAATAAACATTTAATCACTTACTATATGCTAAGGATTGTGCTAATTACTTTTTAAACATTTTCTCATTTGATCCTTATAAAAACCCAACGTTAGAAGCTATTATTATTCCAGTTTTACAATTAAGGAAATTTGAGACATTAAATTACTTACCCAGAGTTACACAGTCATAGGTATATGAGTTTGGATTTGAACTCAGGTCTTCCTGGCTTCAAATCTAGCAATCTGTCCATTGTGCCTGGCACCTACAACATCTAGCTATTCCTCCCTAAGGTGAAGGAATGTAAGTGCTTTGAGGATCTGGACCGTCTTTGTCTTGTATGTGAAACACCAGAACCTAGGATGGTGCTCAACACACAGTAGGGCTTAGTAAATGATTGTTGATTGGCTGATGGATTGATCTTTTATGTATACCTTTGAAGGACTAATCATCTTGGGGATATTTTAATCTAAATTTCATGCAAGAAAGTATTAGAACCGGAGTCAATTTTGGGGGTATTTAAGGTATTTTACGTAAGCCTGTACTCTCCTAGAGCAAACCATATTCTTCATGATGGCAGGTCCATAAAGTCAAGGAACATGCTATATCGTAATTTCGTGTAGATTTGTTGACTAGCACAGTCTGCTGTATGCAGCTGATACTTAATAAGTGTTTATTAAATGCATGAATCAATGTAGTGAAAAGTCCAGCAGGAATGTAATGGGGAAGGAATTTGAGAATACTTTCTAATTTCAGTAACTGTGCTCTGTCAGCATGGTGTAGTGGATGGACAGCAGGACTTACTTAGGGTTAAGAAGGTCTGATTTTAATATGCCACTCATTCATAAAGGCTGAAGATCTGTGGATAAGTCACTTAACTGCCCAGAAACTCTAGCAATTCTCCAAGATTATTCATACTGATTAAGGATGTTTCCTTATTGGGAATTCTTCATATGAATAAAACTAAAGACATATCAACAAGAAAAAGAAACAAACCAAAAAACCAATGGATCTCACCAATAGCCAGACCTGTTTTCTTCACCTGCTCTCCTCATTCTATATGTTCTTTAGTCTTAATAATCGCCACTCTTTTTAGCTTGACCAACTACTTTAGTCTCCTCTCATTCTCTGGTTTGAATTCATGAAGGCTACGTGTAATCACTAAGGCAGGAGGGCATGCTGTACTTAACACTAACATGAAAAAAATAGTGTGTGCTTGTTAGCCTTGAGCACACAGAACATTCTGTTGAAGTAGGATGGTCAGTAGGAAGAATAATCAGATTTAAAGTTGAAGCGGCCTTGGGGGTCATTTAGTCCAAGCTCTCATTTTTCAGATTAGCAAATTGAGCCCTGAAGAAGGAGAAATAACTTGCCCACGATCACAGTAGGCAAACTTGGACATTCAAACGCATAATTCAAATAAAAATTCCAAAATTTTGTTCTAGAACACTAACAATGCCTCCACCCCCAACCAAAAAAATAAATCATACCAAGATACTTTTACTTCGATTAGACCATAAATCCTCAGCTTTATTGGAGTTGGAACCATGAGCACTTCCAGCCTTGTGACCTTGGGCAAGTGACTTCACTTGCCCAAGTCTCAGTCAAATTGGAATTAAAATACTTGTTCTATCGACTTCACAGGGGTGTCACGAAGAAAGGACTTTGACAACCCTCAGTTACTACATAGATGTGTGATAGCATTTTTCCCCAAATGATGGGAGATGGTCATTTCAGGAAGTGGAAAACTATGAGTCAAGATCATTATATTTGTGGACCCAGTGTACCTTCATAAGTCACCTTGGGTACAGGGTACATGTACATGTAAATAAGAGCAGCTGAAAAAAGAGGACCTAAAGTAAGGAAGACTCATCTTCCCTAGAGTAAATCCAGACTCAGATACTAGCTGGTTGAGTCATTCTACTATGTTTGCCTCAATTTCCTCATCTGTAAAATGAGCTAGAGAAGGAAATGGAAAACCACTCCAGCATCTTTACCAAAAAAAATCTAAATGGCGTCACGAAGATTTGGAAACGACTGAACAATAACAACAACAACATGTTAAATAAGGCATCTCCTAAAGTTTATGTGGCCTTAAGGTTTAGGAATATCTTTTTTTCCTGCTTTTCAAGCATCTAATAATAACAATTAACATTTACTTAATAACCTTAAGGTTTGTAAAACACTTGCTCCATCACCAACCTGGGAGGTGATGTAAGTATTATTATTTTATTTTTTTGGCTAATGAAAGTGAAATTCAGAGAAATTTTAAAAAATAAAATTTTCCCACCCCACAGATAGCAATTTAGGACATGTTAAAGGTCACAGTCTAACTCAGATCAAATCTTTTTCTACTTTACCATGGTGTTTCTCAGATTTTCCCTGGGTTAACATTCAAATTGATAATGTATATTTTGGAAGTAAAAGGGGTGCATGTTGAAGGAAATTGTGATAGAAAGAAATTTTAAATAAGGAGCAATTTTCTCCTTACCTGATTGGCATGGCTGGGGATGGAAGAGTCTGGAAGCATACTGGCTAGTTGAACAATACCAGCATTCTCAATTGCTTTAAGGGCTAGGACTACCTGATTATTTTTGGAGGCTGAGTGACCTTGTCTCCAACATGTTATAGAAGCTGTGCAGCAAAGCATCATGAATAGGAGCTGGAACTCCCCAGGAAACGAATCGCTTATTACCCAGCTATAGTGTTCTCAGAAGTTGGCCATGCCACCATTTTGCTTCAGCAAGGAATCCTAGGATTTCCTCTAGATTTTGCTCTTCCCCTACCAAATTCTTCCAAGTGTGCTTTACTTTCTTATTCTTTTCTTCTGCTCTCTAGGAGTAATCTCAAGCTGCTGAATCTATTCTTAAAGTAAATCTGGGTGGTGATGATTGGTTTAAATCGAGACCCTTTGACACAGAATTGATGATGGGAGTATATGTGATCCATAGTTATGTAGTACTTGCAAGTTTGAAAAATGATTTATTTGTTGTTGTTTTTCAGACATTTTTCAGTCGTGTCTGACTCTTTTGTGACCCCATTTGGGGTTTTCTGGGCAAAAATGGTTTACCATTTCCTTCTCCAGCTCATTTTGCAGATGAGGAAATGGAGGCAAACTGGGAGTGAGTTGCCAACAGTCATACGGCTAGTAAATATCAGAGACCAAATTTGAATTCAGGTTTCCTGTTCCCTATGCTACACAATTGCTACATATAAAAAATATCTGATGCTTTTGAAGAAAATACTTTATTTTATCGTAGCAAATGATTTGTTAATTTATTAAACAAAAGGCTCAATTATTCTGATTATTTCAAAAATTGTCAAATATATCTAAGATTTCTTCCCTATGAAAAGAAAAACTATTTAAAATTCAATTGAACTGTAAATTTGTAAATTTTAATTATAATTGTAATTGTAATGTAAATGCAAAGTAAAATTGAATTAAAATTTGTAAAGCACAAAAAAAAATCCGGAATAATCTATATGGAATAATGTAAAACAAAGAAAACAGAAAATAATGAATATAGCATATGGTTTGACTATTTGATGAAAATATATGCACAAAATAGAGGGATACATGAAGAAAAAGAAAATTAAGGGGAGGTAATAAGTAACTCAGCTATTATAGACATTTTACATGTGGAAATCCATTTACTCAAATGTATAATTATGTAGTATGTTTAAATTGTTGATAATAAGCAAATGGTTTTACATGACAATTTTGTTGACATAATTATAACAGAATTATATAGTAATTGGAAGTTATATATTATATTCACATATAATATATATGTTTTATAAAATTTATAAATTATATAGAGGAAAGGGAATAAGCATTTATATAGTGCCTACTATGTGCCAAGTACTATGCCAAGAATTTTTTTTTACATAGATCTCATTTCAACAACCTTACAAGGTAGGTACTAATATTATAGTTGAGGAAACTGAGGATAAGTGACTTGTCTAGGGTCACATAGCTAGGAATTTCCACAGACAATCCGGATCCTTCAAATTGCCAAGAAAATGTGGACCTGAACTGGTAGAGGGATTCTCCTCTCCGGGGAGTGCCCTATACCTATCTTTAATCATAAGAATTATGCTTGTTATATATTCATTTTTCTGAACATTAAAACGTTCAGAATAAATCATTTGAAACATTAACTCTCCTGCCAGTAGACAGATAGTTGCTACCCTGCAAGATGAGTCACAACAAATGAAAACTAGCTTTATTTCTGTGGTTTTATTACACTGGGAGGATTCAGGGGTGGTGCTTTTAGCCTGGGTTTGCTCCTCCATAGCTCGGGTGGTGAAAGACTCAAATTTTCTGGAATTGTTTGTTTCTGCAGTTGGGATGACAGCAGCTCTGTCAGCAGTGGGATCAGCGACACTATAGACAATCTCAGCACTGATGATATCAACACCAGTTCCTCCATCAGCTCCTATGCCAATACTCCAGCCTCATCGAGAAAAAACTTAGATGTACAGGTAAGTTGCTTCCATGTGAAATGTAGAGCCAGTTCCATGCTCCCCTCTGGGAAAAGAGCAGTGGTTTTAAAGGAAGGAAATAGTGGGGAGTGGGGCGGAGGACACACTACTGCCAAAGGGTCTCCTGGTCCCTTGTCTTGCTAACTTAACTGTGGCTCAAGGAAAATAAGTCGTATTCAGTGTCTCTTCTTGATACTAGCTGTGGAAAACATCCTAGAGTAGGAACTTATCCAATGCCACCTAATCAGGGCTATTCTTCCCCTGGATCTGACATTATGTCTGTTTTACTTAGAATAAGTTATTTTTCTCCTCTTCTCTTAAATGAGGGATTGAAGCCAAATACTTTAACTTCTACCTTGAATACTTTCTAATTCTGGTAGGATTCCATCTCATGTTTGTTTCTGAAATGTTTTCTGAGGGTGATCATTTCACTAAATAGCATATCATCTTATCCTTGAAAGTTTATTCATGGAATCATAGATTTTAAAAGTAGACCAGTGGGGTTCTTTCCCGTCCCTGATTTTACAGATAAGAAATCTGAGGTCAATAGAAATTGTAAAGTAGTTTCCTAAAGGCCACATAGTTAATAATTGTCAGAGCTGGGATTTGAACTCTCTGCCTTTAAATCCATGACACCATGTGCAGCTGCTAATTCTGGTCAACAACGGAAACTGAGTCATATACAACGAAGTCATTGACTGGGTTAGTAAATCCCCAGTTTCTTGACTTAAATAGGCTCCTTGTTTTAGTCACATTGTTGCATCAATGTTTTTGTCCTATGATTCCTTCTTCTCCTCTTGGTTTTTTTTTCCCCTCCCCTTTCTGTCCTACCTTCTCTTCCCTCTTGTCTCCCATTCTTTTTTGGGTTCTCCCTGTCTTGCCCAGGAATGGAAGATCCTAATCCCACCATTGTTTGGCAAAGAAGCTTTGATCTGGTCTGTTTCTGACAAGGCTCAGTTCTTCTTTCCATAGACAGACTGGTGGCTCCCTACTCCCATGGAATTCACCATATCAATGTTAGACTCCGTGTTGATACCTGAGAGACTTTAGCCCTGATGTAGCTCAGAATTCATAAGCAGAAGTGATCCACCAGCTTCAAACACTCCAGCAACAGGGATTAGAGGCATGCATTTCCACACGTCTCCTGCCCTAGGATTTCAAAGCCCTTCTCACTAATAATCAGTTCTTATTTACTGAACACACTTGACTGGTTCTACAGTCCTGGAGGCTAATACTAAGCCCATAACTAGTCCTGTGCTGGGTAAAGCTTCTCAGAATGGTCTTGAAGTTGAGCTGAGTTTTCCACTTTCTTCTTTTTTCCTTTTCACCCAATTCCACCAACCATGCCCTCATTTCTACAGATAACCACCTTCATTGAAAATCTCCTTGTTCTGTGTGCCCATTTTTTTTTGTGAGAATATTGCTGAATAAAGGACAGATGAGGGTATACTTATGATTAAGTCCCTCAAAAATGTAAACAGTGACTGCTTAATGAGAGGTATTGGGTGTAGCCTCTAGGGCTGCCTGTCACTGCATGTGTTTTCATTTGAAGCAGTATTTGTGTGTATGTGCTGTAAATGTGTGTATTTTCCTTTAAATCATTACTGTACATGGTATTGCTCTGGGATACTGATCCAGCAGATTCACCTCCCAATCATGGAAATTAAAGAATTTAAATATTCCCGGGAAGTTTATGTCCTTAGTACAAACCATCCATTAAAATGTTGTAGATAATCCTCTAGTTTGCCTTTCTTCCGTAGACACTAACTTCTCTGAGACACATACCAGTCCCAAGGGGGGAAAATGCCTCAAGATAGTCCTTAGACAGCTGGTTTCAGAGCCAAAGGAATTTGGAATTATCAAGGTCTTTGACTGAGAGGAGCTGGTAATAAGCAGTAACTCTGCAGAGCAAGATTTCAGTGTGGGGTTTCTCTTTTGTTTACTTGTTAAAAGATTGGAGCAAGACCTGCTCTTAAATTGTGTATTGTATGTCTCCACGGGTCTTTGTTCCTGGGCCGAGAGGGGCACGTTGTATTCTCTGTTCGAGATTTTAAGAGTTAACATCTGGAGGTTGTGGAAGTGATTTTCCCTGTGACAGATTCAAATTTTGTTACTGCTTAGAGACCCGCTCTTGCATCTGAAGAGTGGCCCGTTCTGTCTGGGCTACATGTTTAATTTCCTGTTGTTCATCTTTCAAGCATCTCATCAGAAAGCTTTTAGAATTAAAGTGTGGAGAATGAAATCAATGCAAACCTAAACAAATGTTAGCCCAAAAAGTAAGGATTTTTACGAGAAGGATTTCCCACTGACTTCTCATTGTTCCCTAACCAGGGAGTGTCTTAAAACATCTGATTTCAGAAGAATGTGCAGCCTACCACTCTCCCTTCCTGTATTACCCAGATAAAGGTTAAGGGCTATTACACAGCATCTCAGAAAGATGTTAGGTGACTAATACGATGGAAAGATGGAAATACAGTCATTTTTCTGAAACTACTCACCCTGAAACTTGGCGTCTTCAGGTTCTTTGGGAATTCTTAAAACACAGAAGATCAAAAAAGAGTACGTGCCCTTATGTCAAAGGATGGAAAGGCGTGGGCACAGAGTAAAGGAAGTTGGTGTGATGAACAGGATACGAATTCTGAAATTTTCTATTTTACAGAGGGCCTAAGAGGACAACATAGGGGGAAAAGATACATTTCTTTTTTTGAAACCTCTACCTTCCATCTTAGAATCAATACTGCATATTGGCTCCAAGGCAGAAGAGTGGTAAGGGCTAGGCAATGAGGGTCAAGTGACTTGCCCAGTCACACTGTTAGGAAGTGTGTGAGGCCATACTTGAACCCAGGACCACCTGTCCCTGGAGATGGCTTTCTATCTACTAATCACCTAGCTGCCTCCACTTGGCCCTTTTCTAGAGGCAACATGGCATGGTAAAGAAAGCAGTGACCTTGGAGTTGTTTTTAAATTCTTCATCAGACTAGCTAACAAGTCACTTAAACTCTCTGGAACTGAGTTCCTGGACATTTATCTGTCACATGAGGGTATAAGACTATGTAAACTATGAGGTCTCTCTCCCTCCAAATCTATGATTCTGTGACACAATCCCTTCATTTAGCGAGTGAGCTCAGTGGACCCAGAAATGGTAAGGGACCTCTCCAAGGTCACAGTAGTAGCAACTTCAGGATAAGATTTGAACCAAGGTCCTTTGACTCTAAATCCAAGAGGCTTTCTATTATTCCATAATGCTCCAAAAGCTGGCTGGCATGTTAATATTTTTGTAATGACACAATATTATATATCTTTTTTATGGGTGGATTAATATGAAAGTCTTCCCTCTCATGAGGGGTAGCATATATATATATATATGATATAGTGGATAGAGACTTATCATTAGAACCAGAAAGAGAAGAATTTGATTTCTGCCTCTGACCATATCACCTGTATGGCCCTGGGGAAATCATTTATCATCTCAGCCCTGAGCAATTCTGTTATACTTATTACTTAGTTATTTTCAGTCACATCTGACTCTTTGTGACCACATTTGAGGTTTTGTTACCAGAGTGGTTTGCCATTTCCTTCTCCTGTTCATTTGACAAAAGAAGAAAGAGGTAAATCAAGTGACTTGCCCAGGGTCACACAGCTAGTTAAGGTCTAAGGCTGGATTTGAATTCAGATCCTCCTGACTCTAGACTCAGAACTCTTACTGTGCCACCCAGTTGTCCTCGATTATTCTATAGGATGGAGACAAGGTCCCAGCAGGCAGTAGAGGGAGTTTCCTCATCTGGGAGTTTCTTATATCTGTGAACTCAGAGGTCCGTCCTTTTAATTTTTGTATTCCTCTTACTGTCTAATGCCCAAAAGGCATTGATCCTATAAATGTTTGCTGAATGAATGAGGCTGTGCTCACATTCAGAATACTAAGGTTTGGGATGTTGGGGAAATGAAAGAGCAACATTCCCCAGCATCTGGCCACCTCACTCAAAATGGCCCCATTTCCCCATTTGGTTGGCTAATTGAGACCTGACTGGGATCTTATTTCTACAATTTGTCCATGCGTACATACATACATAGACAAAAACTGTGTGTGTGTGTGTGTACGTGTGTGTGTTACAAAGCTCTTAGTGGAAAGGGGTTGGTAGCACAAGTCCAGGGTTCCAAAAAGTAGATAAATAATTTCGCCTCACTCACAATAATTACATGAAGAAGGCCAGTTCTCCCACGGTTTGTAAACTAGCATATACTTCTTTACCTCTGCAACCGATCACAGAAACTTGTATGAATTAATGAGACTTAAGATCAGGAGAGCTGAATACAATATTTAGACCTGGAAGGGACCCTGTGTCATCTTGTCCAACTGCATCATATAATAGATGAGGAAACTAAGGCATACAGAGAAGAAGAAACCTAAGGATACAGGTAAGCTAGGAAGTAGAAACAAGATTTGAATTTGGGTCCTCTGTCTCCAAGTGCAACACCCTATCCCTTGTTTCTTCAGATTCAATATCATAATAAGGACCAAATGCACTGGAATGACTTGGGGTGTCTCACTGGTATGGGCTGCCCGGAGTCAAAGGATTGTGTGCAGGGAGGTACCCAGCCCTTTCTTTTATAGCTGTACATGTTGTGAGATACCATCTTCAAATACCTGACTATGGGAAGTAGTGATAGTGCAGGAAACATGAGGAAAGCACCTGGCCCACCACCACTGGAGGCTTCAGCCAAGTGACTCCATTAGCTAAATGGGAAATTTAGCTGAAATCATTCAGCTGGAAAAGATAGTGTATGAACTATGATTTTGGTGTTTGATCTTTTTTCAGTCATGTCCAACTCTTTGTGACTCCATTTAGGGTTTTATTGGCAAAGATAACAGAGTAGTTTGCCATTTCCTTCTTAAGCTCATTTTATAGATGAGAAGATTGAGGCAAATAGGGTTAAGTGACTTGCCCAGGGTCTTACAGCTAGTAAGTAGATGAGACCAAATTTGATCTCATGTCTTCCTGATTCTAGACCCAACCCTCTATCCCTTAGCTGCCCATGACCTGTGAAACTATAGTAGTTTTTCTGTGCTATCCAAACCATAATGTTATTTCTAATGATAGTATTTTTAATAGAGTATTATAGTAGTATTTCTAAGTATAGTTAGTATTTCTAATAGTAATGTATATGACCTATCTGTATATAGTTCTATATGTTTCAGAGTATTCAGCTCATTTTTTTTTCTTTTTTATTGATGGAAAACACACTTCCACATTGGTCATTGTTGTAAGAGCACACTCACACATATGTAAAACCCCAAAATAAAACTATAAATACACTGATGTGAAAGACAACTCCAACAGTTCTTTCTCTGGAGGTGGAGAGCATTCCCCATCGTGTCTGTCAGGATTGTCCCAGATCAGTGCATTGCTAGAGTAGTCAAATTTTTGCAAATAATCATCATCCAATATTGCTGTTTATTGTGTATATTCATCTCATTTGAGCCTTACAAGAGCCCCAGAATATAGTCAGGGTGGAAGGTAATATCCCCTTCTTATAAATTAGGAAGTTGAGGCAGTAAAAGAATGAAAAGCTTTACCTAAAAGCCCCAGTTACAGAGTTGCGACTAGATCAGGGTCAGAGTCCTTTCTAGGACATATGAAAAGGCTTTTACAATGCAATAGAAGAGCCTGGAGACTGGAAGACCTAAGTAGCATACAGCCTCAAACACTTACTGTATGACCTTGAACACATCCTCATTTTCTTCATCTATAAAATGGGGATAATAATAGTGCCTACCTCCCAATATTGTCATGAGGATAAAATAAGATGACATTTGTAAAACCCTTAGCACTTATACAAGTGAAAAGAAGATTAGATTTAGCATTAGAGAATTGGGATTTGAATCCCAACTCTTTACCTGTGAGACACAGGGTGAGTAATTTCTCTGTTCTGGGTCTCATTTCCTAATATATAAAATGAAGGGCTCAGACAGGATGATTTCTTGCCTTTTTTATTGTTATAATTTATTTATTTAGAATATTTTTCCATGGTTACATGATTCATGATCTTCCCCTTTTCCTTACCCCCCCCTCCCAGATCTGACAAGCAAATCCACTGGGTTATTCATGTATCATTGTTCAAAACCTATTTCCCTGTTATTCATATTTCCAGTTGAGTGATCTTTTAACATCAAAACCCCAATCACATCCCCATCGAACCACATGATAGATCTTATGTTTTTCTTCTGCATTTCTGCTCCCACAGTTCTTTCTCTGGATGTGGATGGCAATCTTTCTCTTAAGTTCCTCTGGATTGTCCTGGGTCATTGCATTGCTACTAGTGGAAAAGTCTGTTACATTCGATTGTGCCACAGGTTATCAGTACAAAATTCTCCTGGTTCTACTCCTTTTACTCTGCATAAATTGCTCGAGGTCTTTCCAGTTCACACAGAAATCTTCCAGTTCATCATTCCTTTCAGCACAATAGTATTCCGTCACCATCAGGTACCACAATTTGTTCAGCCATTCCCCAATCAAGGGACATCCCCTCATTTTCCAATTTTTTGTCACCACAAAGAGCACAGCTATGAATATTTTTGTGTATGTATTTTTCCACATTATTTTTTTCAGGTACAAACCCAGCAGTGGTATGGCTGAATCAAAAGGCAGACAGTCTTTTAAAGCCCTTTGGGCATAGCTCCAAATTGCTCTCCAGAATGGTTGGATTAATTCACAACTCCACCATCAGTGTATTAGTGTCTCAATTTTGTCACATCCCCTCCAACATTTATTACTTTTCCTTGCTGCCATATTGGCCAATCTGCTAGGTGTAAGGTGGTACCTCAGCATTGTTTTAATTTGCCTTTCTCTAATAAGGAGGGATTTAGAACACTTTTTCATGTTCTTATTTATAGTTTTGATATCTTCATCTAAGAACTGACTATTCGTATCCCTTAACCATTTGTCAACTGGGGAATGGCTTGATGTTTTTGTAAATTTGACTTCATTCCTTATATATTTGGGAAACTAAACCTTTGTCAGAGAGTTTTGTTATAAAGAATTTTTCCCAGTTTGCTGCTCTCTTTCTAATTTTGGTTACATTGGTTTTATTTGTACAAAACCCTTTTAATTTGATGTAATCAAAATTATTCAATTTCAATTTGTAATGTTCTCTATATTTGTCCTCCCTTTGGCATAGTCATGATTGTAGGCAATTTTCTCAAATTCTCTCTGAGTACTAGTTTCTTCAGTAAAAAATGGAGGTAACAGTTCTTGAGCAACAGGTCTATTACAAGGATTGAATGACACAATGTACATGTAGAACATGATAGAAATTTAATAAAACTATATTAATATATTTTGAATACTATTATGTATATAACAGGTATTTTATACACATAATTATTCTTGTTGTCAGAGATATGATAAAAGAGATTGGAGTTGAATTCAGATAAACTATGAGGTCTACTTCAGCTCTAAAAATATTTATATCATTAATTAGACTATTAGAAGAAGATGTCCAGATTCATCCTGATGAAGTCATTGTAAGTTAGTCATCAGGCAGCTAGGTGGCTCAGTGAGTTGAGAGCCAGACCCAGAGATCCTGGGTTCATGCTCCATAATGTAAATTCCACTGAAAAGTTGAGGACACTGGTAATATAGTCTACCCGAAGAAGCAAACTGCCCATTATTCTTTAAGATAATTGATGCTTCTTTTTCCTTCTGTTAACCTGAAAGATATCATTAGAGCAGTTTTTTCCCCCTTCTTTTCAGATTATGTCAAACTCTTGACTTCTGTCCAAATGGCTTCGCTTCCATTTTCAAATTTTAAACAATCATAATTTCAATTTATATATTGTATTTCTTAATATTATGGCCAAGTGTTTTACTAGGATTAATTTTTCAGTGTAGTTTTTTGGTTAAAATAATGTAATCATCAAAATGATCCATATTGTTACACTACTCTTAACTAGGCTTGGATGTCCTGAGTTCAAATTTGTACTCAGATACTTTCTCACTGTGTGACCCTGGCTAAGTCACTTATTCTCCATTGCCTAGCCCTTACTGCTCTTCTGCCTTCAAACCAATATCCATATTGGTTCTAAGACAGAAGGTAAATTTAAAAAGTCAGTCACCCAGAGGTGAAAACTCAGAAATGTCCTTCTTTCTTTGGAATTTTCCATTAGACCAACTGCTATGTGGAAAAGTGGACTCTTCTTGCATTCATACTTGAAATGGGTAATATTGTGTCCATGTTCTACATATACATTCTCCTTTCTGTTCCTCTTTCCTTGCTTTTGCTGTCTTGGGAGCAGTAAGTAGGATCAAATTTCCCGTTTTCCCACCACTGGGCTAGCCTCAAGTGCATTCATTCTAAGTGATTTCTTCAGGGATATTGAGAGATACAATTAATCAGTAAACATTAATTGAGCTACATTACTCTATTCAAGGCTTGGTGATAAGTGCTGTGGAGGATCCCAAAATGTATAAGGCACGGTCCCTTGTGAAGTAGATGGAGCAGCAAGACACACATATATAATGACAAATAATTAACAGAACAAGGTCATTTATGCGAAGTGCCAAATGAGCAATTTAGAGTGCAAATGCCTGGAAATTTAGAAGAGGGAGATCCCCATGGCCTCAGGTGAGCCTGAGCCAACTCTCATAGGATGCATCATAGGAACACCAGGAGTGAACTACCACCATGGTTCTACCCATTAGGGCTGGCTCATTCCTTTTTTGTTTGTTTGTTTTTTTAATTTTTAATTTTTTTTTAGAAAAATTTTCCATGGTTACATGATTCATATTCTTACTTTCCCCTTCACCACCACCCCCAGACACCTCCCCCCATAGCCAACGTGAATTTCCACTGGTTTTAACATGTTTCATCAATCAAGACTTATTTCCATATTATTGATAGTTACATTGGTGTGGTAGTTTTGAGGCTACATTCCCAATCATGTCCGCATCAACCCATGTGTTCAAGTAGTTGTTTTTCTTCTGTGTTTCCACTCCTGTAGTTCTTCCTCTGAATGTGGGTAGTGTTCCTTTCCATAAATCCCTCAGAATTGTCCTGGGTCATTGCATTGCTGCTAGTACAGAAGTCTGTTACATTCTATTTTACCACAGTATATCAGTCTCTGTGTACAGTGTTCTTCTGGCTCTGCTCCTTTCACTCTGCATCAATTCCTATAGGTCACTCCAGTTCACATGGAATTCCTCCAGTTTATTATTCCTTTGAGCACAGAAGTCTTCCATCAGGCTGGCTCATTCCTTGGTGGAGAAATGCATATTGAATCACTCTCAAGCTTATAGGCACAATAATCTTACGTTGTCAGTTTTTTCAGGTTAAAAACTTTGCTTTGACAAATTCTCTCTCCTCTTCCTCAGAGTCCTTTGCGGAGCATTTGTTGTCGCATCATTTCATTTGTGTCAAAACTTCATGACCCATTTAGGGTTTTCTTGGCAAAGCTACTGGAATAGTTTGTCATTTCTTTCTCCAGGTTATTTTTTACTGACAAGGAACTCAGGCAGACTGGATTAAGTGGCTTGTTCAGGGTCACTCAACTATTGAGTGCCTTAAAGCTGGATTTGGATTCATGACTATGAGTCTTCTAGGCATAGTGTTGCTGTCCCAAAAATTAGTCAGTGTACATTTCTTATAGGGGGAAAGTAAATCGAGTCCTCAAGCCTCATCCCTATTGCTGAAAGTAGGGATTTAAGTGATTCCTGTAACTGTTTCAGTATATCATGGTGGGATTTAAGAGCCCTGTTCTTTGAGTCAGGAGACCTGAGTTCAAATCTTCATTTATGCCATTGACTACCTATATGAATGAGAAGGAAGTTACTTCCTTAAGCTTCAATTTATTCATCTGTGAAATGGGTCTAATAGTATTTACATTCCTTTTTTGAGTGACATTGTTGAAAGAAAGCACTTCCTGTACCTTAAAGCATCCTATAAATTTAATGTTATTCTCACCCAGTAGAATGAATCTGGAATCAGAGAACCTGGATCAGATTCTGACTCAGTCACTTACTATCTTTTTTTGTGATTTAACCTCTTAAGTTCTTTCATTGCTTCAAATGTAAAACAAGGCACTCCAACTAGATGACCTCCAAGACTCTTTTCATTTTAAAATCTAGGATCTTATGGTCTCCTCATTGCAGAAGCGGGGAATATTATGGGTGGAATATTACACATATTACTGGAAGAAATAAATATGTTATTTGGTTCTTGCTGATTTTTTTTTCTATCTTTAATCTTCGTTTTAAGAGGATACCTCTTTTAAGAGGAGAAAGGATCTATTCACTTAGGAATGATGTAAAAATAAAAGACATCAGTTGAAAAAAATAATAAGTTAACAGCATATAAATGAAGCTTCAGTTTGAACTCTACGCCCATCTGCTTTGATCATCCCCCTCTGCCTTTTAACATTTTGAGAAAGTATTATTTTGGGATTCATTCCTTTCAGCTCCTGTCTCTCTGGCACATTAGGGTAAAGCTAGCAGCCCTCAGCATGTCTCACTCCACGAGGAAGGCTGCAGCAGTGAGCTGTATCTAGAAATGTAACTGCCAGTCAAGTGATAGGGAATCGGGAGAACAAAGGGAAGCTGGCTGAGTATGTTTGAATACACAGAGATACTGGGGGCATATGGAGTTTGAGAATGGCAGCTGGGAGAAGCAGGGGCTTCATTATTGAATGCATAGCACATCCTTGGAGAAGTACTTGTTTTGGGGGGGTTTTGTTTTCTGAATTTGGGGATCTCTTTTGCCACCTTCCCTTTCTGTTTTTCCTTTATACCTTTCTCTTATTTTCCTCCCTTCTTAATCTCCTTAAGTATCAGCTTGAGTCTGTCTTTTTCACCTTTCTTGAAACCAAAGAAGGCAGGAAATTTTTAGTAAGGAATTCAAAGCACAAAGCTAAAACTTTTTTTTTTTTAACAGCCAAGGAATAGTTGTCCATCTCTTTCTTTTTCTCTTCCTTTGACTGTGATATTTTCCTGAATGGTATTTCAGACTTAGTATTTGGAGAGAACTAACTTGGAGTTCATTTTTCTTCAGACGGACACCGAGAAGCATTCACAAGTGGAGCGGAATTCTCTTTGGTCTGGTGATGATATCAAGAAATCAGACGGGGGATCTGATAGTGGCATAAAGATGGAACCTGGGTCCAAGTGGCGGCGGAATCCCTCCGACGTGTCTGATGAGTCTGACAAGAGCACCTCAGGGCGAAAGAACACAGTCATCTCCCAGACAGGCTCATGGCGGCGGGGCATGTCGGCCCAGGTTGGCATCACCATGCCGAGGACGAAGACTTCTGCCACAGTGGGCACCCTGAAGACTCCAGGGACAGGTGAGGAAAAGGAGGAAACTTGCCTAGACTGGGATGGTGTTCCTTTAAAGCCAAGGACTGGTAACTTCTCTAAAAAATGCATTCTAGGTCCTCCTTTGGATTTTTTGTTTGTTTTGGAGAGATTTGCAGTGTTCTGTCTAGCAATCTTTCATAAATATATGTCTGAAGGAATGTGTGTATATATGGAGAAAGATGTCTGTATACACATATAAATATGTACCTATATGTCCATTCGTGTCTGTGCATACACATAGACATACATATTTACATAGACACATGTGTACATGTATGTAGATATATGCACACATATTTTATATGTACACACGTGTGTGTTTACACACACATTCTTCACCTCAGCCTAATTGGAATAACTTACTTATATTGGCCTTTTAAACTATTAAAATATCTGAGTGCCCCAAACATATTGAATCATTTAAACTGCATACCAAGGAAAGTCTAAGGGACCCATACAATGATGTTTCAAACTCATTAAGCCTGTGAGATTTTATTGTGAATGCTTTGGAAAATATGCATTAAGCATATAGTTTGTGGAAAGAGGTCTGCCCTACAGACATGCCCAGGCAGCATTTTAGCTGATGCTGATGTGAATTCAAATCCTGCGTCTGCCACTTAATCACTGCATGACTTTGGGCAAGTTAGTTAAACTCTCTGGGCCTCAGTGTCCTCATCTGTAAAATGGGAAATGTAATTATTCCTATATTATACTGGAATTACAGAAAGGTGAGCTAAATGACTTCAAAGGCCCCTGCCAACTCTAGGATCCTAATGAGGAGAGACATTTGGTTTCCAAATTTCACTTTTAAGTGCATAAGTGACTTTTCTTTACTAAAGATGCTTTAAATGTTTATGAAAACTAGACAATACAGTAGTAACAGAGGTTATTTCCTTTAAAAGCTATTTTTTTTTGCTTCTCAAGGGCAATGATCTTCCCATGGGAATATCATCTCTTCAAAAGAAGGCGTTTTTGTATATCGATTGTATTTTCCTCAACATGGGAGTCTAACACATTGATTTCTCCCTTAGGAAAAACAGATGATGCCAAGGTATCAGAGAAAGGAAGGCTTTCCCCTAAAACCACACAGGTGAAACGCTCCCCATCAGACGCAGGGCGGAGCAGTGGTGACGAATCCAAAAAGCCTCTTCCCAGTAGTGCCAGGACGGCTACCGCCAACACCAATGCCTTTGGGTTTAAGAAACAGAGCGGCTCCACAATTGGGCTGACAATGATCACAGCCAGCGGAGCCACCATAACCAGTAGATCAGCCACCCTGGGCAAGATTCCAAAGTCCTCTGGGCTGGTGGGAAGGTCCACCAGTCGAAAGACAAGTATGGATGGGGCCCAGAACCAAGACGATGGCTACCTAGCCCTAAGCACGCGGACAAATCTGCAGTACAGGAGTCTGCCTCGTCCCAGTAAGTCCAGTAGCCGGAACGGGGCCGGTAATAGATCCAGTACCAGTAGCATAGATTCCAACGTGAGCAGCAAATCAGCAGGCCTACCTGTGCCTAAACTGAGGGAGCCTTCCAAGGCAGCCTTGGGGAGCTCTCTGCCAGGACTCATCAATCAGACGGATAAAGAAAAGGGAATCTCCTCCGACAATGAGAGTGTAGCTTCTTGTAACTCGGTTAAAGTGAACCCAGCATCCCAGCCAGCATCCAGTGTGGCTCCAGCCACTCTTCAGCAAGGAGCCAAGTACCCAGATGTAGCATCTCCCACACTACGAAGGTACGTTATAGCTTTATTCTCAGTTAAGATAAGACTAACTAGAATGGAAATAAAGGATCATCCTGGACAGTTTGCATGCTGTACTATTAGTAAGAGGCCAGCTGTTTTCATCCACCTCTGTTTCTCACTTTTTAACAAATTTCCTTAATACAAAGAACGCATTTAGCCTTAGATCATTGTAGTGTCCCAGGCTACTGACTTCTAAAAAATAGATATTTTCTAATAGGCAAAAGACTTGTCACCCTATAATACCTTGATGAGCATACTTGGGAATTGATTGTTAAATAAAGAACACTCTTCCTTCCTTTGATGATTCTTTTGCAGAGTTTTCTCTGGTTCCATAAAATAGTCACATTAAAAAAAAAAAAAAAAAAAAAAAAAGAACAGCTAGGTGACTCAGTGGACAGAGAGCCAAACCTAGAGAAAGGAGGTCCTGGGTTCAAATGTCCCCTCAGCCACTTCCTAGCTGTGTGACCCTGGGCTTAGCTTAAATTGCCTAGCCCTATGATTCTTCTGCCTCAGAAATGATACTTAGTATTAATTGGCAAGGGTTGTTTATAAAAATAAAAAATAAATAAACTGCCTCGGATACTTGATGGAAGTTGTGTGTCCCGCTAAATTCTAATCAAGATATGAACTCAGCTGAGTCAATCCCTCTTCACTTTCTCTGTCCTATACTGTATTGTTTTTTGGGGTTTTTTTTAAACCCTTACCTTCCATCTTGGAGTCAATACTGTATATTGGCTCCAAGGCAGAAGAGTGGTAAGGGTAGGCAATGGGGGTCAAGTGACTTGCCCAGGGTCACACAGCTGGGAAGTAACTGAGGCCAGATTTGAATCTAGGACCTCCCATCTCTAGACCTGGCTCTCAATCCACTGAGCTACCCAGCTATCCCCAACTGCATTGTTTTTTTAAAGCAATGAGAAGAGGCAAATGTGTTCTTTGATTAGAAAGGATTCTGGGAAAANATGTGTATAAGAGACAGATTGGCTCCAAGGCAGAAGAGTGGTAAGGGTAGGCAATGGGGGTCAAGTGACTTGCCCAGGGTCACACAGCTGGGAAGTAACTGAGGCCAGATTTGAATCTAGGACCTCCCATCTCTAGACCTGGCTCTCAATCCACTGAGCTACCCAGCTATCCCCAACTGCATTGTTTTTTTAAAGCAATGAGAAGAGGCAAATGTGTTCTTTGATTAGAAAGGATTCTGGGAAAAGAAAATTATTTTCTTTATGTCTTCCAAAGCCAGTTTGCATCCCCATTTCCTGCACTGGAGCATAGTTTCTCTGGGGAGAGAGATGGTATGAATCTGTTATTTCTGTGGGGTCTCTATAGGATGTCACTTTTTCTAATACTCTGGTGCTAACATAGTATTGTCTCCTTCTTTCATGCCATTATCATGCTGTTAAAGTAGAGGGAGGTGGGCAAGAGGGGAACATTCCTCACCCCCCCTCCCGCATCTTCCCCCGTGTCTTCTATGCTGTCCAGAGAGGTGAGACCCCCACCATAGCATATTAAGGACTGAGATTTATTTTGGATGAATAAGAGCATTTGAAAGGACTTCTTAAGTACCAATTTCCATGAAAGGTATAATGAAGCAGTTCAGTGCTCACTCTGCTTGCCTGGACTTGCCAAGAACTCCTTTTTGAGTGGGGGAATCAAACTTTGTACTCTTTGTTGTTCCAGCATGTTGCCTGGTAAATGAAACATATTATTGCTTCTCACTTAATATATTATATATGATATTCATTTTATGTCAAAATTTCTTCTAGTAACTGCAAAGGCATTTTCCTAGACCCATGGGCTCCTATAGTCGAGGTCTTAGAAATACATGTGGCTTCTTAGATACTCCTGTGAGCTCCTTTCAACTAATGCTTGGGAAATTTTTTATTTGATATTATTAAGGTATTTTCCTTTCTCCTAATTGATTAGACCCTTCATTCTCTGGTTGTCAAAAGATCCTGTATGCCGAGTGCATTTTCCTTCAGACACCAGTTAGCCCATAGCTAAGAAGATAATAAAGTATAATTTTATGGTAAATGAGATTAGTGGAGCTGCAGTGGGGACAGAGACCAAACTCACCTTAAAATCCTGTGGCTGATTTCAGGGGGGAAGCTTGGAGCTGTCCTTCTTATAGCTTAGCTATTGCTCTCCCTAGATTTTTAAATGCTTAGCTCCTGCAAGCTTAGGCTTGATTTTCCCTCTCCAGACACACACACACACACCACACTCACACACACGCACCCACACACATTTATAGTTCTTGCATTTACATCATGTGTGCTTTCCTGTGCACTCAAAGTTATTGGATGCTGTTGAGCTGCTATGAAAACGTGTATTTTCTCAGCAATGGAGGATACCTTTCTCCAGTTCCATCCACCACCCAATTAGACCCTACCTGACCCAATAATGTGGTCCTTGGACAAGGTTGGGCATGGGACCTGTAGGAGAATGAAGCAGACTTCATCTCTGCGGCTACTAAAGGCTGTTGTCTACTTAACACTCCCACAGTTGTTGTTTTAGAGCTCAGACTATATAGTATTAATGCCGGATGAGTGCATCCTAGTCATTGGAGAAGCAACAGGTGCCACAAAGACAAACATTTCCGTTATCCTTTTGTCCCTTGAAAGATGGGCTTCCCAGGCTTCCAGGTGCAGGTTGAGTTAAGCGATTGTTTTCTAATCCAGGTGCTGTGCACGTTCATGAAAGTTGGGGAGAACAAACTCCATCCACCAATCTAGGAAACAAAAATGACCGTGAACAAATTGTTGAGTTCATAAATTTGTGTTCGTTTCATTTTCTACTAGATCATGAGCTCTGTGAGGGCAACAGTAGAATCTTCCTAATCTTTGTAGCCCCAACATCTATGAGATTCTCTTCCCCGTTTTCACTGAATTACTGAAAGAGTGACAGAATGGGAACATGATAAGAAAGATTATTGGACCAGATACTGCCTTCTTTGCATCATTGTTCCCTTTCTTTTTTAGCCTGGAAACAGAGCAAATCATTTTCATAAGACTTGGAGGTTAGACCTAGGAAATACCCATCTCCAAGTCTGCCTCCTGGTTAATATTTTCAAAAAAATGTAAAGTTAAGGGGCAAGTAGGTGGCTCGGTGAAAAGAGAGCCTGACCTGGAGATAGGAGGTCTTAGGTTCAAATCTGGCTTCAGATAATTCCTAGCTGAGTGACCCTGGTCAAGTCACTGAGTCCAGTTGCCTAGCCTTGGAACCAATACTTAGTATCAGTTCTAAGCCAGAAGGTGAGGGTTTAAAAAAAAAAAAAAAAAAAAAAAGTAAGGCAGCAGCTGGGTAGCTCAGTGGATTGAGAGCCAGGCCTAGAGATGGGAGGTCCTAGGTTCAAATCTGGCCTCAGACACTTCCCAGCTGTGTGACCCTAGGCAAGTCACTTGACCCCCATTGCCTACCCTTACCACTCTTCTGCCTTGGAGCCAATACACAGTATTGACTCCAAGACAGAAGGTTAAGGGTTTAGTAAAAAATTTAAAAAAAAAAAAAAAGTAAGGTTAGCCATTTTGGTAGGAATGAAGGCATTCCCCATTCCCCAGAATTCGTGCTTTCTCCTTTTCCCTACCAATCTCCTTGAAAGCTCTTTGCCTTTGGCATTGAGCACTGAACCCCCACAATGCTTTATCTCTTCACAGACTCTTTGGTGGAAAGCCTGCTAAACAAGTGTCCATCACCACAGCTGAAAATATGAAAAATTCAGTGGTCATCTCTAATCCTCATGCTACTATGACCCAGCAAGGCAACTTAGAGTCCCCCTCTGGCAGTGGCATTCTGAGCAGCGGGAGCAGCAGCCCACTGTACAGTAAGAATGCCGACATGAACCAGTCTCCATTAGCCTCTAGCCCCAGCTCAGCCCATTCTGCTCCTTCCAATAGTCTCACGTGGGGCACCAATGCTAGCAGCTCTTCGGCAGTGAGCAAGGACGGCCTTGGATACCAGTCCATTAGCAGCCTTCATACCAGCTGTGAATCCATTGACATCTCCCTCAGCAGCGGAGGGGGACTGAGTCACAATTCTTCCACTGGCTTGATCTCCTCCAAGGATGATTCCCTCACTCCCTTTATAAGAACCAACAGTGTTAAGACTACACTGTCAGAAAGGTTAGTGGTTTCCATTCTGTTTGATTTCATTTAGAGGAACAGCCCCCCCCAAAAGCCAGGAAGGTTATGACAGGAATCCCCCAAAGTGAATTCACCTTTAAAAGAAAATTCTGGATTGCTTTCTTTTCTGATCTATTGATAACTATGTAGCTGACAAACAATACTAGAACTCAAACTGGTTTCTCACCAGGAATCCAGTCTGATATTACACTAAATATGAAAATGCAGTTTCTGCTGTCTTTTTGACTTCTATCGTCCTCAGTGCTCACAGCTGCTGGAAGATTTGGGTTTAATGCCTTCCCTTTGAAATGGTATTCACCCTTTGAAATCTGTCTAACAGTCATTTTATTCTTTGTTTTTTTTTTCTTGGATCAGCTCCTTTTCTCCCTTCCCCTCCGTAATTCTGCCTCAAAGTAGTTTGTGTATTAAAGAGAACAGTTGTTCTCCTTAATAGGCTTCCAGGAAACTTTAGGGTAGTTCCCCAGGGTAGCGAGGTTGTTACAGTAGCAGGCAGATGGCAGGAGCCCTACCAGAAGGACTGCCGACGCTAGGAATTTGAAACTTTGAAATCTGCAGCTTTCGTTGGGCAGCGTGTTTCATTTTGGTGTTGAGTCATGTTGCATTTTTCTTAAGTGGGAGGAAAAAACTAACAGTAGCTTTTGGAAAACTAAAATGTTCTGATTACTGTGTTTAACAACTTCCCTTTCTTCAGCATTCTTGGCGCTAATATTCCTTCTCTTGTTTTCTGTCTGATTGGACTTATTCTTCTAGCCCTCTCTCTTCCCCTGCTGCTAGCCCTAAGTTCTGCAGAAATACTTTACCCAGGAAACAGGACAGGTAAATGATGTTCCTTTCAGGCAGGTGACTACACAGGGACTCCAGGTTTTTTTTCCGTTTACATATCTAAACTCAGATGTTTGTTGAGGAGAGGCTGCTGGGTGGAGGAGGCCCCCCTCGCTTGTGTTTGTGAATTTGGTATAATCTGTGCTTTTCAGACATGCCAGTGAGGGGCTGCTCCATCCCTTTTTTGGGAATTTGAGGGAAGGTGGCAGGATCGGGAGATGTTCCCTTTAGAGTTCAGGAACCCTGCTCTCCTCAAATTCCCCAGGAGGAACGCTCACTTGCATTTCAGGCTTCCTATGGCATGCTATCTCCTTACCCCCCAAGCCTAGCCCAGTCTACCTACCACCACCTAGCAGACCTCTCACCTTTGTCTCCACCTCCCGGTTCAGTCTTACAGTTTCTCCTTTTCTACGTAAGTGGTCCACTGTGATTTGGCTTGTCCTGTCTCGGAGGTGGCTTTGTTCCATGTGCCCATTTTCTTTAATGATTGCAATAATTTTTTTTTTAAATGAATCTGAGGGAGCAGCAAGTTGGTTCACTGGATTAAGAGCTAGAGCTAGAGACGGGAGGTCCTGGGTTCGAATCTGTCCTCAGATACTTCCTAGCTGTGTGACTCTGGGCCAAGTCCCTTTACCCCCACTACATAGCTCTTACCGCTCTTTTGCCTAAGAACCAGTACATAGTATTGATTCTAAGATGGAAGGTAAGGGTTTTTTTTTTTAAATGAATCTGAGAAGAATAGAGAAAATGAAAATGGATAAGTTGAATTTTGAATTCAGCTTCCCTATGGCCCAGGTTCAGGGGCAGACTTTTTTCTTGATACAGGTAGAGGTAGTCTTTACTTAAATAGAATAAGCAGCGCGTATCCTATTAACCCCCTCCCACATTGAGAGAAGAAACCATCCTTTTGCCACATTCAGGAACCAGTGCTTTAAGTAGTTACCTTTCAAAAATAGCAATAATGTCTTGGCTTTATCAGCTAGCAAGTTACAGCATGCCCTGCAGAGGCCCAGCTCTCAGTTCCTAGATACAGCTACAAGGGCTAGTGAGGTTGAGACAGATGGAATCCACTTAACTACAACTGAATTCCAAATATGCAGACTCCTACAAGTTTTTGACCTCTCAAAAACACTACAGTGTAGTCCCTTCCCCCACATCGTGCACACACCCCTAGCCTCTCCCCACCTTCCTCCACTCTCCCCCCAACGTTTAAGGAGTAGACCAGAGCTTGGGTGGGCCAGGTAGACAGGAGAATCTGGCATCCCTGACTCTCCAGTTAACTTGGGTAATGGTGACTCAGACTCAGGAGCCCATATTTCTAAGTACATTGTCTGTTGGATCTCCCAGAGCCAAAGGATACCCTCAGTTTTATGTGGAGTGGCGTTCTGGCTTTGTCCCCTGGGGGATGGCATGGTACTTAATGCATGGATAACCAAACGGGCCAGGGACCAGGCCATCTCATGTATGTATATATGTATGTATTTTTGTACGTACATATTGGTTGCATGCTTGCTTTAGATAAAAAAATCATTACTTTATCCTCTAAAAAAAAATGTGACGTGGGTGTGGATACCGTTCTCTTCCTCCTTCTCTTTTAATCTTCCCCCTCCTTGTGTTTCTCTGAAGTTTTTTTTTTTGTTTTTTTTTTCTTTTAACTCTCCTACAGTGACCCGCACCTTGATAGGAACACTTTGCCTAAGAAAGGACTCAGGTATTGGTGTTTCCTCCTAGCGTACTTGGCTTTTGTGGTGGCTTTGGCACTTGGCTGTGTGTGTCTTTCTTGTGGCTGCTAGCAGGGAGGGGTAGGAGAGGGTCATCTGCTTCAACAGCAGGACCATTTGGGGCCAGGCTCCTCTGACCCTCCTATCTTCACCTCCCCATCCAGCGGCTTGTTTGCTTGAGCAGGGGCTATGGCTTTTGCAGACTTAAATACTGTAAACGAGCACTGGGCAAGAGTGGGGCGCTTCTGGCCTGCTCCTTTTGGGGTCAGGTTAATCAACTCAAACAAATTTGCCATCATTGCACTGCTCATGGAAACTTTTCCAAGAATCAAGGGCATGATTTATAGCATTTCGAGTTAGTTGCTAGGACAAGGTAAGAGAGAGCCAAAAACAAAACAAACCAAAACAAACAAACAAAAAAACCCTCCTGGATAATGTTGAACCCTGGATTTGGAATCAGAAGACCTCTGTTTGTGTCCCATCGGTGCTTCTTTTCTGATTTTCTCCCCTGTTAAATGAGGGACTTTGGACCATATGCTCCTACAGCCCCTTCCACCTCTAAATCCCAAATCCTTTGATTTGTGATTTTTTCTTTTTTTCTTTTTTTTTTTTTTTTTTGCCACAGAAAAAATGTTGCCAACAAGGGGGTACTTTGCTGCGTGTTAGGATATCCTGAAAGAAAATTGAAATCAGCTCTTAACATGCAAAAAGCATGTGCATCTTTTTCCTGGGGGAAAACCTGGAAAACACCCAGCAGAAAGGATTTTCCTTTCTATTCCAACAAAGTGGGTGGTTTGGGGCTCATTAGTAAGACAAACCCTGGCTAAACGAAATGCTATAAGTCAATACTGCTTACGCTCTGGGGTCACTTCACCCACTCGAGAAGTTTTGACTTGCTTGCCCTCCTTCCAGGATCCCCATCTCACGGCGGCTGCTACCATTTTTCCTGCTCTCTAAATGCCTTGTTCTTTGTAGCAGGTGGTTCACCCAACGCTGGGTATGAACTACTTGGGCACACATGGGACCTGGAATGGAATGTTTCATTGCTGTTATGTGTGTATCTGTGTTTAATAATCTACCATTTTTAAGGCTGAAACATATTGACCGGTAAAGTAAGGTAGGTAGCAATACTTCCTTCCAACAGGGGCTTAGAATAGAATAGTGCATTCTGGGCAAAGAGAATGTGTTGGGAGAAAAAATAATAATAACTGAACCCATGGCTTATTTTCCCATAATGTTTTAAGGTTTGCAAAGTGTTTTATTTACATAATTTCATCTGATCCTCGCAGTTACTCTGTGTGGGGTAGGTTTTATCGTTGTCCCTAGTTCTTTTCTGAGGAAGAATTTCCAGTCTCCTTAAATGACTTACCCAGTGTCCCACAGCAAACAAGTATCTGAGGCTGGGTCTGAAAGCCAGGTCTTTCTCATTCTCAGTCCAACCCTATCTCCAATACTCTTCAGTGCCTAATATAGGGAGCCCAACATTGTAGCTAGCACTCTAGTGTGAGCCCCTAAAATCTTTCTCCACATTTGAGCACCGATTGTGCCTCACTCTGTTCAGGATAGTTGTCAGCAAACAATTTGGATATTTTAATGACAACCAAAGCTAGTTTGAGTTTGACTTTGATGTACTGTTTGTAGCCCGAGAGGGAGTTGACCTCTCTAAACAGGAGCATGTTGAAGTCTTCTGTATGTGTAAATTTGCGGAGGAAATTCCTTTCCACTGAATTTGCAGCCCAGCATCTAATTAGTTTGAAGCAGATCTGAAACAGGAATAAGCTATAACACTCTCTATGCTAAAATTAAACAAATGCTGTCATCTTTTTACAGGCAGTTTCACATGCAAATGTGACCCTGTAAAGATATGTGGAAATCCAATCTTATAAAAAATTCACACTAAAGATCCTGACTGCGTGAAGGAAAATCAGGGTCAGACCTTTTGTAATGTGAACGAGCACACCTCCGTGGATTTTAGAGGTTTCTATTTCTATGTAGTAACATTCATATGATGGAGCATTAAGTGAAGTCAAGAAGTACTGGAGCCACTTAAGAACTTAAAAATTGCTAAAATAAACGAAGGTGTAAGGTCTAGAAAGACATCCCAAGGTACCCTTTCCTCCTAAAATTCCCCGATTTGCCTTTATCATCAATTGGCATGGGATTTCATTGGATCTTTATAGCTCATGTTTCATACATAGGCTAATATATCGTCAACCATGTGTTATTGTCCAGATTAAATGAGTGATCTAGCTTTACCTTTTCAAAACTACAATTAATTTTGTTTTTCAGACTCTACCCTAATGGTCCTTTTGTATTTGAGTAGGGTCAAAATGACCTAAGGCTGTTTTGTTAGTGGAATAGCAATGTGGTACAGTGGAGAAAATACCAGCCTCAGAGCCAGGTTCAGATCCTATCTCTGACACGTATTGGCTGTGTGGCCCTTGGGAAGTCATCTAATCTTTTAGTGGTCTAAGCAACTCTCTAAAATTATAGTCTGCGGTCAAGGTATCAACCTGTACTGGTAGAGGGAGTTCTCTCACTTGAGAGTCCCCAGTACCAGTAAAATAATGGGTCAAATTCCTATCCCTGTTTGGTTCATAAATACATGACCAAAATTACCCGATAATAACCCAATAATGGTTCTTCCTATGTATTAGTCTTTAGTAATTCATCTCAATTCAGATATGACTTAGGATCAAATGGGAAATTCATCAATGTGGCTGAATAACAACAGCTGGGATATTGAGAATTTTCTTTCCATTAAGTTTTTCAGGGGTGTGTGATCATCTTTGATTTGGATTTTCTTTCTTAAAATTGTTCATCTATTCAATTCCAATTCCATGGGGTGAATTTCCTCTGTAACTTTTGAGACTGACCCTGGGATCATTTTTGCCTTTTCAGGTACACCCCCACCTCCCAACTTCGAACTCAAGAAGATGCAAAAGAGTGGTTGCGGTCCCACTCAGCAGGCGGCTTGCAAGACACGGCAACCAATTCCCCCTTTTCCTCAGGCTCCAGTGTGACTTCCCCCTCTGGGACAAGGTTTAATTTCTCCCAACTTGGTGAGTTTTTATATAGTCACTGGCCATGACAAAGAGTGTTAATGAACAGAAAGACTGTCTTGTGTTTAGAAAGGGCCATATTGTCACCCATTTACTATGATTACCCTTCAATCATAGGGCTAGCTCCTGACAGTGTAATTTTATTTCTGGAGTTTGCTGGTTGCTTAAGTGGAGACTTTCCATCAGTGAGGAAGCAGCATCTATATCATTTCAAATTTATATTTTCTTGAGCTGAAGAATATTTATAGAATGATGAAGATGAATAGGACCACGTTATCCCAAATCCATGAGAAGTTGCTTCAGCAAACATTTCCTGAATATCTTGAACATTTGTTAAATGCCAACTGTGTGCCGGGCACTATGCTTGTCTGTGCAGGGCCTTTTTCTAATTTGTGTTCTGAAGAAAAAAAAGATGAACAAGAATCTTCCATGACTATAATGGTCCAATAAGATATGGTATTATCCAGATGACAATAACCTAAAGTAGAACATGATAATGGCTTCCTATAAGTAACATGAGCCCTTTGAGAGTAAGGATCGAGTCTTTTTTTTACTTTATTTCCTCCATGCCCAGTACATGGCATGGCACTTATTAATAATAAATATTTCTTGAATGAGGAATTATAGGAAAAGTGTAAACAAGATGCTGTAGAAGCACACTAACCAAACATTATTAAGCACCTATTATGGGCAACAAAGGAAACAAGCATTCATTAAGGATCTGCTCTGCACCAGGCACTGTGCCTAGAACTTTACAAATATTACATCTTTTGATCCTCACAATAAGCTTGGGAGACAAGTAGCAGGTACTCCACTAGGTCCAGAGATACAAAAAGGAAATAGGGATGAAAAGCTGGTGAATAATGGGAGGGATGAAACAGTGGGATTTTTTCTTCCAAAAAAGAAGTGGGGAAAAGCAGACTAATGCTTCAAGTAATGCTGGGATAAAATAGTCCATTTTAGTTGGAATATAGGGTGCATGAAGGAGTAATAAGGGAAAAATAAGTTGAGGCTAGAGCACGGGGAGTGTGGAGGGGTGTTGAAAGCTCCTATAAGAAGCTTAGATGGCATTCTATTGACAGTGCAGAGCCATGGAAGTTTTTTGAGCAGGGTCACCCATCCTAATGTTTAATGTCCCTAACTTCTTGTTTGAAATTGAAAATCGAGAATTCACTTGGCTAAGTGTGTATGTGGACACCTGCTAGATGCAGTGAAGGATAGAGAAGGTGTTGGAGCACATTCCCTCCAAAAGGTCTTGGTCCTCTTGGAAAGAAAACACATGAAACAAATAGAAAATCATGCCAAGCTACGTACAATTAGGTACTATATGGAATATAATCAAGTGCTAAAATACTTAGAAGAGATTGTAGGTACTAAGAGTGGTTACAAAGGAAAGATATTGGAACTGAGCAAGGTTTTTTGGAAGACATGAGAGGACTTGGTTAGGTGATAAAAGGACTACACCAACATTCTCCAAAATTCATTTTACACAGGCAGCATTAAAAGGTACGACAAAGGATGTATTTAAAGTAGGTAAATGTGCCATGAATTGAAGTTGGACAAAACCCAGCAGTTTTAATTAGTATATTCTTCATGAAAAATGAGCCTCTCAGAATATAGGAATGTTTTGCATTTCTCTATAAAGGGTGGTGGGGGCTAATAGAATTGGACCGTGTCCAGTTCTTCAAAACCATCCTCAACACTTTTTCCAGGTAGGACAGTGGGATCTGTGATTATCATTTTGCCTTTGTTAGTTTTACACATTTGAGTTAAGGGATCTCATTGCCATAAAAGACCTCCATAACGCCTATCCTATCCAAAGCTGGATTTGATTATTTTGAGCTTTGGATTTTAGAGAGAAACTCAAATGGTAATTCATTAGCACATTCCTGGACGGAGAACCTGGCATGTCCAAACTTGTTAATTAGAAAGCAGAGGCCCAGAACCTTGCTCTGAGACTGACCTTACTTTTCTTTTCTTTTCTTTTCTTTTTTTTTTTTCCTTTCTTTTTTTTTTTTTTTTTTTTTTTTGCCCTGTGTAAAGTTAACTTTTAGGAAGTGAAAGGGAATTGTGAGGTGGGGAAGTTGGCCAAGAATAAATAGGTAGCTAATGATTAGCAAACAGTCTCCCTCTTGTCAATGAACAAAGTAATGAATGGAGATGTGAATTTTCTCTCTGGCATTTATGATTCTTTCATTTTAGCGAGTCCCACCACGGCCACCCAAATGAGCCTGTCCAACCCAACCATGCTGAGGACCCACAGCCTTTCCAATGCAGATGGACCTTATGATCCCTATACTGACACCCGCTTCCGGAATAGCTCCATGTCCTTGGATGAGAAGAGCCGGACCATGAGCCGCTCGGGCTCTTTCCGAGATGGCTTTGAAGAAGGTAGGGCGCATGTAATGGTAATAAATAATCCATGGGTGTAGCCATCTCGCCTATTTGTCATTAGAGACAGTATGAGGGTTGACATTTAAAGTAACCAATCTAGACTGGGTTTTGTTTTGTGTTGTTTTTACTTGTGAGCTTCTTAGGCACTTGCCGTGTCTCTTCCTCAACCTGGAGAGTAATCTTGGGAATAATGGTCTTATGGGTCTAAGAGGTCCGGTGATCTATAGGTGGGTCAAAATTTGAACCCTAAAATTGAATAGACTTGCCCTTAGAGAGTAGACAGAGGAGTCTAGTCAGACATCTGGACTACTGGGAAAATGTAGCATCAATCAATCACCAAGTATTGATTAAGCACTTACCCTTGGCCAATCAGGCGCTGAGATATATGGGCAGACAGGAATCAGAAGTACAAGAGTGTACAATAGGGCTTACCAGGTGACTAGTTTAAGCAATCTGTGTCAGGAAGGTGTGGCAGCAAGAAGTGGGGACCCAGTCATAGGGCCTGGGATATAGGACAGAAATCCAGTCTTTTAGAAGGCTGCTTAGAACAAGGCAGGGTCCTACGAGGAACTGGGGTAGGAGCAGGATAGGAAAAGATGGTTTTAGATATGTGGTCCTCACCCTGCTACTGGGATATGTGAGAGTTTGGTTTTGGTTTGGGAAAGAGCCCAGATTCTAGAATAAGGATATACAGTCAGATTGTAACCAGCAACAGAGTTAACTTCAAACCAGGCCACCTGAACCATGATTTTGGAGCCCTTGCCCCAGTGTCCTCATTCTTCTCAGTGCCTAGAGCAGGGCTAAGTGCAAAGGTTGGATTTCTTTTCCCAGATTAAGAGGTGGAAAACTACAAAAGGAGGGTAGTCATTACAAAATCAGGAGAAACTTTAAGAAATCAGATGGCTCTGGCTTAATGCTTCTTGCAGTTGACCTGTAACAGATCCCACAATACTGACCCCCAAACCTAGCTGGGTTTGCCTGGGTCTCTCTTGAGCCCTGCCAGAAATAACATGACATTCTGATCTGTGTTGAACCTTGGCCACTAACTTACCCTAGTAGGAGGGAAAGCTAGATGAAGAATCTACTCCTTTCCCACCTCCTCCTTTATCCCATAGGTTGGCAATGCTGGCTATCTTCTTATAGAGCAGGGAGATTCTTAAATTGTTTTTGTGTCATGGACCCCTAAGCCCTTGGGGGAAACCTATGGACCCTTCTCAAAATAATCTTTTGAAAACATTTTATGGAAATGTCCAATTTTGATTAGGAGTTAGTCATTTTTTCCATCCAAGTTCATGATTCCTTGAAATCATGCCACACTTCCTACAAGGTAGAAGGTAGACCTGAAGTTAATGACCTCTGCTAAGAGGGAAGCCAGCATGCTCTTCTATATGCTTAACAAAGACAGAGAAGATACCTGTTACAAACTTTGTATGTGGCAGCAGCATTTCCACATTCCCCTGATCAACACATATGGCCACATCCAAAAGAAGAAGGAAGAGATAAGGTAACCTGTTTTTTCTGTTGTACAGATTGAGTACAGAACATTTCCACAATTCCACAAACCTTTATTCAATGCCTGCTAAATTCTGCTACTCTAATCATTTCCCCCATTCTGCAGAAGGAAATGTGAGAGGGACTTATTCTCCATGATTTCCAGCTTTGGAGAATGTAGCAAACAACCAGTACCTCCTAGATGTAAAAGAGACAATTTCATAGTATCCTCAAATCTCAAGAATTAATGAGAAAGACAAAATGCTAGCTATATCTGAATGTTCTTTTTTTTTTTTTTAATTTTTTTATTGGCTCCTAGGCAGAAGAGTGGTAAGGGTGGGCAATAGGGGTCAAGTGACTTGCCCAGGGTCACACAGCTGGGAAGTGTCTGAGGCTAGATTTGAACCTAGGACCTCCCGTCTCTAGACCTGACTCTCAATCTACTGAGCTACCCAGCTGCCTCTGAATGTTCTCCTTAACAGATGACTTCGTTTAGTTCCAAAGAAATTACTACCCTTTATTTTTTAATTTTCTCAACAGTCAAAACTGTCTGATGAATAATTCGTGCGTCATTTGCATCTAGCAAGCAGGCAGGACTCTGGAAATTCATATATGGGAACCTTTTGGGACAAAGAGGGCTATGAGACTGTGGATGTGAAATTCCTAAGAGTGATTTGTTGCTTCTAAGAGCAAGAAATTTGGTTGTATATCCTTTTAGAGTGGTAATATTTCAAGTTTTGTATGTCCTAAGTTGAGGGAATAAGCAGTTGACATTTTGCTTGGATTTTTAGGAATAAGTGTTTCAGCAATATGCTATAATTTTCATACTTTATAAGTCATTGAACTAACTAGCTCATATATCTGACCATGGAGTTTGTACACTTTCCTCTTAATCCTTCGTTGTCACGTTTTGCTGAGTGAACCATATTCATGACTCAAACTTGTCTAAACAAGCAAGATCTGTCTCATAAAGGTCCAATTTCATTACTTTATCATCAGATAACTTTTGCTTATCCAATCTGGAATCAAGCTGCCTTAAGCAGGCACAACTGTGGAATATCTTAGATGTCAAAATGACATTGATTAAAAGCATTTGCTAACTCTGCTACAAGCAACGTCTAGACTATTATAAACGTTAATCGTTCACGCAGAGTTAAAGCAGAAGTATGGATAGAAAGGTCTTAAAAGTTGGTGCTCTGTGGACATGTAACATTTAGATCCTTTGGGATCTGCGGGTACAGGTGAATTTTATTTCATCCAGGAGAAGATAGTATGTTATGAAGGCAAAGTAGGACTTGTCCTTTTGGGTGTTGTTCGATTCCATAGTAAGAAGAATTAGTCTGTCTTTTCTCCTTTTCCTAGAAATGTTAATCCCTCTCTCAATCTACCACCTTACTACTGGGATGAAGGCATGAATTTTAACAAATCACATGCTGGACTTAGACAAAATATATAAGCTATTTTAACTCCATTCAGTATGTTATAGGCAGTAATCAAAAACAGAAATTTCAGGGAAATTAGAAGCTCAAACTCAAAACTTTGTTATTGATATTGGCACACATCTGTAGAGTTTCATGGGATTTAATTAGTATTCTGATTTGACACAGGTGTAGTCCAAAAATAACCTTTTAAGATTACCCAAGGTACATTAAATTTCTTCTGATATTTTATTAATTTCTTAAAAATGATCATTTGTGGAGTTCTCTATTTGTGGGACATTGGGTGGATTTGTAAAATAAGTGTCTTTTTTAAATTCACATTTTTGTGCCTGATTTTTAGAACTAGTATAGTTTTTTTTAAAGCTAATATTTATATTGTGCCTAATGTGTACTAGACATACTAGTTCTATATGCTATATGTATTTGTTCTGTGTTAAGTACTTTAAAAATAGTCATAAGATTCAAAGAAAAACCCTGGGACATGGGGCCATTATCCCCATTTTACAGCTTGAGAAATGGAGGCAAATAGAAGTTAGTGACTTGCTCAAGATCATATAGCAAGTAAATGTTTTAGGCTGGATTTGAATTCAGGTCTTCATACCTCCAAGCTAAGCACTATTCACCATGCCACTTGGCTATCAGTAATACAAAATGCTCCAAATTCATCTGCTAAAATTAAATTCACATGAATAATTATTTCAGTTCTTCAAGTGTGCTTTATATATTATGTGCCAAAAATTTTGCTAGACCTTGGAGGATATAAAGATTAAAAAAGGAACATAGTACCTCCCTTTAAGGGGTTTTACAGTCCCCTTAGAAAGTGCAATAGGACATAGGAGCATAGGTTTAGTCAAAAAGGATCTTGAAGTTCAAATAGTCCAACTGATGATGGATACCTTTATAGCTTAAGAAATCAGGATTCATGGAGGTAAAGTGACTTGCCAAAGCTCATACTATCAGTAAGTATTTGAGGCAGGATCTGAAGTAGATCTTCTTGACTTAAAATCCAATCCACTACATTGTACTCATTTGCTTCAAATTCTGTTAGCATTGGCTACAAAGGACCCCCCCTCTACTGTGCCAGCCTTTTTTTTTTTTTTCTATCAAAGTAGCCTGGAATGGAAAACACTGTTTATATCATCAAGTCAATTTCCTATCATGGCAGGATAAAGACTCCAAGAGAAAGACACAGTACTGGATCTTAACCAACAGACCAAAGAAGATGTAATGATCCCCAAGGCATGTGGTAATATCCTAGACCTAGCAAGGGGTTTAGGAGGTCAGTCGAGGATTACAACTTCCATTGTGCGAAGGCAGAGGCATTTAATTGCTTCATTGACTCTGGAGTATACCCAATTATTTCATTCAGTCTAATGATTCCAATCATAATGGAGTAAAATGTTTCTTCTGGCTTGTGCCTGCCTGCTAATGGCATTCAGTGGTTTGAATCCTACCTCTCCCTCCCCTGACCCAAGAGCATTGGGACTTTGAGAGCCTGCTCCAAAAATTCACTGAAGCACATGAAAATTGGTAGCTAGAAAATGAGACATGTTGATCAGTCAACAAGCATTTATTAGATGCATATGCTGTATCATGTACTATCCTAGATGTTGAAGATACAAAAATAAAAGGGAGAATAAAGTCCCTACCCTCAAGGAGCTTATATTCTACTGTCCATATTCTTAAGCATTTTTTGTATTACCCAGATCCCTTTGGCAGTCTGGTAAAGCCTATATACTCCTTCTAAAATAATGTATTTAAATACTTAGAATAAATTCCATAAGATTCCAAAGGAATCCAATTATACTGAAATATATTCATCAAAAAAATTTTAATTAGTCTATGGACCATAGGTTAAGAACTTCTGTACTAAGAGTGTGTTCTCAGATAAATGAATAAGGGATATAGCCAAACTATATACATAGTATTGCTTTAATAATTGGGGCAATCAAAAAATGTCTCTTGAATGAGGCATTCATTGATTGAGATAGAGCTTTCAAGATGGAGTAGTGAAGAAGACCTAGTAGATGGAATGTCCTGTACAGGACAGCAGCAAGTAGAACAGTCAGGATGGAAGCCAAAGCTCTTGAGGTAGAATAATATGAAGTTGCCCTAGAAGGATGAACTAGAACTAAATTGAAAAGGACATTGTCAAACATAGCTATTTATATTTTATCATAAAGGCACAGGGGAATCACTGAACCTTTTGAGCAGAACAGTGGCCTGGTCACATCTGTCCTTTAGAATTCAATTCTGTCCATAAGGTAGCTCCATTCATTATGGACTGGAGAAGAAAAAGACTGGGGGGTCAAGGGACCGATTAAGAGGATATTGCTATTTTCCAGAGGAGGGGTGATGAGAACCTCTCCTCTGGAATAGAGGTGAGGAGATGGGGAAGAAATGTGGTATGAATAGAGAGAAAGGGACATATGTGAAAGATATTTTGGTATCAAAATAGGACAATTGCTAGATTTTGTAATAGTTATTTAGTGATATCAAAGGGAAGACATATTGTCTTTCTTTTTTTAAACCCTTAACTTCTGTGTATTGACTTATAGGTGGAAGAGTGGTAAGAGTAGGCAATGGGGGTCAAGTGACTTGCCCAGGGTCACACAGCTGGGAAGTGTCTGAGGCCAGATTTGAACCCAGGACCTCCCGTCTCTAGGCCTGGCTCTCAATCCACTGAGCTACCCAGCTGCCCCCATATTGTCTTTTTAAAATCTTTTTTGTATTGATATTTTTAAAGATATTTTGCTCATTCTAATGTCATAACAGATTAACCTGATCCTCTGTCTGAAAGAGGATAAATTCTAACACTTCAGGGCAGGCCTGATCAACGTTTATTTTTCAGCTTTTGCAGGCAAGGTATCTATCTGACTTCTTTCATCCAAAGCCATATTGTTGCTGTTTGTGAATCAGGAAGACAAATACAGAGAAATATTATGATAACAGTGATAAAGCTACTCACCATCTGGGTCATTTTGATGCCCAGTAGCATTAAGTTTTCATTTAAAAAATGCCCCCAAGTGAGCAGCCAGTCTCAAGTTAAACATTTAATGAGAACATGTTAGAAATTTGGAAGAAGAAAGCTCAGTCCTTGAGTAAACCCAAAATCCCATGTTCTTTGCCTATTTTGTTGTGACACTTTCCTTGGCACTATATTTCTGGACCTTCCTGCCCAGAAATATTTCCCCCACTGATGCACATTTAGTACCCAAAAGATTGACCATTTGCCCCTTTTTTGGCTCGAAGCAGTAAAGGTCCCCACTTAGGAAGGTTCATAGATACGCAGAATGTTAGCACTGGAAGGAACTTTAAATGTCGTCTAATTCAAACATCTCATTTTACAGGTGAGGAAACCAAGACAGAGAGGTTTAAATAACTTTCCAAATACAATTATGTTACTTGGGAGGGCGACCCACTGCAACATTACAGAGAGGCTTCTGAGATTCCTTCTAACATCAAATGTCATAGACAGAGTTTATTGATCAACTTACTTGAAGACTCCAGGGACTGTGAAATTAAGCTTTGATAAGAAGAGAAAAGAAGTAACAATGAAGAACTTGACTTTTCAGGGAAGGTCAGGAATGAGTTAGGGTTGATGGGGAAATGGTCAGACTAAGATTTGTTCAAGGATTCTGGGGCCCAACGAAGGGTTCATTCCAAGGGAGGAGGATTGACCAAAGCAGTCTTCATTTTATTTATTTTTCCCTCAGATAACTATATTTTTTCCATAGTTATGAATATATCTAAAGAAAAGGGCCTTTTTTCCCGTAGGACTATAGAACCTTTGAGCCAGAAGGAATCTCCATTTGATATACAAACCTTCTCTATAACATCCCTGACTTGTAGCCATCTAGCCTTACATAGGTCTTACATTCAGTTTAATAAATTTAACTAATATTTCTTAAGTACCTATTTTGTGCAAGGCTCTAATGAGGCACTCAAGACACAAAGGTGAGAACCAGACAATCCCTTCTCAAGCTTGCAGTACAGGGGAGCCAGCCTAGTATAGATTAATAAGCTCTGGCTTTGGAATAGGAGGGCCTGGGATCAAATCTCACCCCTGACATTTACTGCCTTTCTGACCTTGGACAAATCACTTAAGCTCTCTAGGTCTTAATTTCCTCATCTAAAATTAAGGGGCTGGATGAGATGATTTATAAAATTCCATCTGGCTCCAGATTGATTATAATATAATTAGTTGATATGAATCTTTATTGGACCTGGGTAACATGGTGGTTACTCTAAAGCAGTGATGAGGACCTGATAAATATGAACAGAAAAGGTGGATGGAAGGAACAACTTAGGTTGGAAGGATGTGAGCAAGTAAGGACAAGGAATCGGGGAGGGTCAGGAGTGTAAGGCAGTATACTGTTGAACTGGTCAAGTAGGATTGAGACTATTAAGAAGAAAGGGCAAGCCAGGGAAAATGGACAGGAAGAGGAGAACAAGGAAGAATGGATATTCTGGAGGTCATAGTATGGATGAAAAATAGGTTTAGGAAGAGTGAGGTAGTGGAGGAGAAGAGGAGAGATGGATTGAAGACTTGTTTTCTGAAGTTAAATTCTTGCCTTTGTATCTTGAGTGCTTCACCTAGAGTATTGCACAGAGTCTACATGATGTTATACAAGAAAGGTTGTTGAGAATGGTTGAACTATTGAGAAGTTGTAGGGCATGGAAACAAAGGGAACAGCTGTACTGAAAATCTAGTTTAAGGTTATATCAGTATCTGTATTGAAGTCTCCAAGTATGAGAGCAGAGTTTAGGTTGGAAAAGCTGAGAATCAGGCACTGTACTGCTTGAGAAAGGATGGAGAGTTGTATAGGGGTGAGCAGAGGGATGTAGAGAACCTCAAATAATTGCTCAGTGATGATGGCTAAAGGAGAGTCTCGGAGGGACAGTGGGGATTGAGGTGTAGACCAACTCTCCTGCTTGTTCTTTTCTGTCAGGGAACATAAGAAAAACTAGAGTTAAAGAAGGTGGCCAGTGATGCAGTGTCTTCTAGAGAGAGTCAGGCTTCCCTGAGAACCAAAAAATCTAGGAACTCTGAGAAGAGATTAAAGGGAGAGGTTGTTGGATTTTTTATGAACTAGTTCTAGAAGAAAAAGGTAAAAGATAGCAAAAGGAGGAAGGGAGTAGGGAATGAGAGGAATGACTTGGATAGAGACATGGTAGGGGTAGCAGTATGGAGGAGATGATGACTTTTGCCTCAAAAGTCATTTTAAACTAAAATAACTCCTCTGATACCATTAATAATCATTGCTGTAGCCTATTTAGTGGTCTCCTATTTGATATCTTTCTGAAGGATAACTCAGAAAGGTCCTAATTGACACCTAAAGTGGCATTTAAGTAAATAAAATGTTTGGTTTCTGGGGGAATTATTGATTTGACCACTGGCTTATAGATGGTTTCTGAAATGGAGAGAAATCATCTAAGCTCTCCCAGGTATTTCAGATAGCAATTGGTGGAGTGAGTAGGAAAATTCTGTCTGCTACCTCCAAGCCCCCTGCTTTCCAAGGTATCCCCAGAGGGCCTGGGGTTATACCCCAGCAATAACATATATTCTCAAAGTTCTCTGGCCATTGTGTCAGATCCGGAATTCTTTAGCGTGCCAGTATGAGCTTTCTTTTTGAAAAGCAAACTTCAGAGAGATCTCATCAAAAAGGTAATTAGGATTTCTTAAAATAAAGAGCAGTTAGAACACCTGAGCATGAAGAATAGCACATTTTCAAATTACATTTGAAATAACAAATGAATGTGTCTTGGGTGGTGAGAAAATGCATTTCTTAAGCAGCGCTCATCAGTAAGAAAACTGCTTGTATCCTTGGGTAGCTGATTAAAATAGAATAAAGAACCAGTATTTTTCAAAGGAAGTATTCCTAGGCAGATTTTCATTTACTTGATTTTCTGGGAAGAAGTTTCTATTGAATATGATCTTTCTAATTTTCACTATAATCTGTTCCCCACCATGTAAAATGGTAGCTATTTCTGAACTAAGTAATAATTCCCTTCATTATCTCTGTTTTTCGCACCTCCTACAATTAATATGAATAGGATAATGAATCATGATGAAATAAAGCTGTTTTATATTTTCAAAGGGAAGCTTGCTGCTTCCTACAGTGCAGTGCCCATGATTTATCTCTTTGGTCACATAGCCTATGGTTATACAATTAGCTTGTTATTTTTATTTTCAGTTCATGGATCTTCCCTGTCCTTGGTTTCCAGTACATCATCCATTTATTCCACAGTAAGTATTGATAGACTTAGAAATTACTTTGATACTTTGGAGCTGCACATTCTAATTACTTTAGCAGATTTTTGTTCATTTACTTTTTTTTTGGTCTGCAATGATAGTTTCATTGGTTTAAAGAAGTTTTGGTGAGAAAATCCTCTCTACCAATGCAGAACTGCATCTTAGAGCTTTGCCCAGGACACTGAGTTTGAGACTTGCCCAAGGTCACACAACCAGGATGTGTGGGACTTGAACCCAGTTTTTCTTTACCCGAAAACTGACTCTCTATCCACCACACCAGGCTGCATCTGTTGGTCATTTATGTCTAGAAAAAAATAATAAATGATCGCTGGTAAACAGTACTCTTCAAGCTCAAGGCCATAAGCCAGCATTCTAAGTTTCTCAACGAGGCCAATATGTTCTTATATACAAGGTTAAAAATTTATACTTGAGGGAGCAGCTAGGTGGCTCAGTGGATTGAGAACCAGGTGTAGAGTGGGAGGCCAAGTTCAATTTGGTCTTAGGTGCTTCCAAGCTGTGTGACCCTGGTCAAGTCACTTAACCCCCATTGCCTAGCCCTTAACTGCTCTTCTGTCTTGGAACAAATACACAGTATTGATTCTAAGACAAAATATAAGAGTCATTAAAAAAAAAAAAGAACTTCTACTGTAGAGCTTTTAATATAGCAGGAGAATGAAACATAAAGTTAAAATACAATTACATGAATAGGAAAGTAGCAGGAGAACTTTTCCAAAGATGTTAGGGAGTGGTTATCTGATAACAGTTTTGTGGCATTCAGGTACCTGAACAGCTTATCAAATGCCTTACTTTTTCTATCAGAGCATGAGCTCAGGGAAGCCCTAACTATTAAGGAAAGAGTATGATGTCATGGTATGATCACTAGACTAGCACTAGATTCCCAGGGCAAGGAGACCTGGGTTCTAATCCTGGCTCTGCACTAACCAGTAACCTTTGGCAAGTAGCACTGTATAACTTTGTTAAAAATTGCTAAGATATGGTCTTAATGACCAGTAAGGACATTGACTTGCAAATGGAAATATTAAGAATCTGAATTAGCCCCATGGAGGTAATTGTGACATTCCTATCCCAAACACACCTACTTAAACTATTTTTATTTTTCTTATAGCCAGAAGAAAAATGCCAATCAGAGGTAAGGAGCAGTTCCTTGACTTGATTTTCCTTTTAAATCATAATGTTTTGTATCCTTCTGGATCTGAGAATCTATTCCCCAAACAAGTAATCCTCTAAAATGTGATGTTTAGATTCGAAAGCTACGGAGGGAATTGGATGCATCCCAGGAGAAGGTTTCAGCCTTGACTACTCAACTGACTGCTAATGTAAGTAGAGAAGTCGATGCTTGCAAATGGTGTTCTTGTTATTCTCACTAGTAAAGGCTGAGATTTTTATCTAAACTTAGAAACCAAAGTCACCACTGAAGACTGTTATTTAAAGAAGAAAAAAAAAAAAAGGAAAAAGGTGGGGAGGAACAACTAGGTAGCACAGTGGATAGAGTGCCAGACCTAGAACCAGGAAGACCCGGGTTCATATCTGACCCTCAGGCACTTCTTAGTTGTGGGACTCTGGGCAAGTCACTTAACCCCAATCACCTTGTTTTTGCCCCTCTTCTGATTTAAGATTGATACTAAGACAAAAAGTAAGGTTTAAAAAGAAAAAAAAACTTTTAAAGTTGTCTTTTTTGATGATAGGCCTCATTAAATATTCAAATGGATCCATATGTCTATTTATTGATGTGGCTGTTCCTTCCAGAGCCACTCATCCATGACTGCTTAGCCTATATGACATCTATCCATGACCTCCTATACATTTGCCCCAGGGGTCATTTTCCCCCCTCTCCCCCAACGGGCTGTAAACCTTCCTCACTTTCTTTGCATCAACCAGATAGCTGATTAGATGAAATCATAATTGACATTTGTATCCTACTTATTGTTTATCAAATATCTCATTTGAACTTCACAAATCCTATGAGGTAGAGAGTAGAAATGTTATTCCAGTTTTATAGATGAGGAAACTAAGACACAGGGATGTTGTCAGGGACCTGTCCATGAAAGTGGTTAACAGAACCCAAATTTGAACCGAGACCTTTTGATTCCAAAATTACAGAAATCTAGTCTCAGCTATTTTATCTGCCCTTCTATCAACCAGAAGTCTATAACAATAGTAATAATAACCAGCACTTCTATAATACTTTAAAGTTAGCAAATCACTGTATATGTTTTATATGTAGATAGATAGATAGATAGATAGATAGATAGATAGATAGATAGATAGATATGGAGATAGGTAGAGAGATAGATGGATAGATAGATATGGAGACAGATAGCTATATAAAGAGAGAGAGAGAGAGAGAGAGAGAGAGAGAGAGAGAGAGAGAGAGAGAGAGAGAGATACAATAATCTAGTGAACAAGGTGCTATTATTATTACAGATGAGGAAACTGATGCAGACAAATAAAATGACTTGCCTAGAGTCACACAACTGGAGTTGTAGTCTGAAACTGGAATTGAAATCAGGTTGTCCTGACTCCAAGTCCCAACCTATCTGTCTCTGTATATAACAAGGAGTTTCAGCTTATGAAAATTTACACTACCAGATAATGACAAGGGCTTACTTTGGCACATACATTTTCTTTCTACCACAAAATTCATTCTCTTTGCCTCTATGAAAGTTCTACTCTAATGCCGCATCATGGGATGAAGGTAAATCTTGTTTCTCAGGGATTATGCAGGTGACATGCAATTCTGGCAAATCTTACCAAGATAGAAAGGCTTTTAATTTTGGTCATAGCAGTGAGTCTATGTCTCTCTTTCTGAAATCACATAGCTAGTTCAGAGAAACTAGTCCAAAGAAGACTGGCCACCAAGTGATGATTTTTTTTGGGGGGGGGCCATAGCAACCCATAAGAGTTTGGTAAATCTGGAAGGGAATTGTCATCTGCAGCAGAGAAATGGATACGCACAGTAATGAGATCACAACTACCTCAACAAGAGGTGTTAACATTCCCAAACACAAATACATTGGAGGCAACATGAATATTGACTTGTGGGGTCAGAGAACCTGGGTTCAGATTCCACCTCTGACTCTTACTATCTTTGTGATCTTGGGTAAATCCCTTACTATTCTGATCTCAGTGTTCTCATCTTTAAATTGAATGAATCAAACTAGATAGCTTCTGATAACCCCTTTTATCTCAAGATCTATCATCCTATAACTGAAGAATTTCTTAAATATTAGATATAAGTGTTTTTATTTGCTTTGTTCTATTTTTTTCCAACAGGTGATCTTAGATGTTTATTGTATCTTTACTTATGAGGGATGATGAAGTTTTAATATCACCATTCCAATTCAGACCTACCTTCTGTTGGTTAAAAATGCAAATATATGGAGGTCTGCCTTAAGATGTTCATTGTCAGCCCTGAAGTTAGGGAGAAATAGGTTCCTCCCTTATAATTGTGGTGTCTGATATTTGGAACTGAGAACTGAAAAACAAGATCAGTTAATGAAATATTTATTCATACTACCATGGGCATCTAGGTGGCCAAGTGGATAGAGTGGTAGACCTAGAAAAGAAGTGGTAGACCTAGAGTAAAGAAGACTCAAATCTGGCCTCAGACACTTATTAGTTGTGTGACTCAGGACAAGTCACTTAACCTTGTTTGCCTCAGTTTCCTCATAAGTAAAATGAGCTGAAGAAAGAAATGGCAAACTGCTCCAGTAGCTTTGCTAAGAAAGCCCTAAATGAAGTCAGAGAGATTTGGGTATGACTGAAACAACTGAGCAACAATGAGCCAGGTGCAGAGATACAAATGTAATAAAGGAAGTAATCCTCTCTGACAAGAACTTACATTCTAACAGGGGAGACAAATATATATAAAGATATATGTGTGCCTGTTTGTATATATAATCTTCACCTGAATCTTTTGGAATTATGATTGGTCCTTCTGTTGATCAGAGTTCTTAAGTCTTGGAAAGTTGTTTTTCCCTTAAAATAATATTATGATGATGATGATGATGATGATGATGATGATGTCTTCTCAGTTCTGCTCACTTTGTTTTGCATCAGTTCATAAAGGTCTTCCAAGAACTTTCTAAACTATCTTATTAATTATTTCTTTCATCACAATAATGTTCCAAAACATTCGTATACCATAATTTGTCCTACCATTCCTCAACTGATGGATACATCCTGAATTCTAATTCTTTCCCAACACAAAAAGAGCTGTTAGAAGACATGTTGGCACATATGGTCCTTTCCCTCTTTGTTTGATTTCCTTGGAGTATATATAGACTTAGTAGCAGTACTGCTACGTTAAAGGAAATGCACAATTTATTAGCTTTTGGGGCATAGTTCCAACTTGCTTTCTCGAATGACTAGACCAATTAATAGCTCCATCAATACATACCTTGTGTAACGGTGCTCTTTCAAGGATCACTGAACAGTTTTTTGTTTTGTTTTGTTTTTCCTGATCGAGCATATTAGCAGAAGTCTAATATGATTTTTAAAAAGACTTTTAACCTGGGTTTTGCACTGTTGACTCAAATGTTCTATAATCAACAAACAGTAAACACAGTGGGATCCTATAGCCTCTATACATCAGTCAGTTCTATAGCTACAAACATGTCATCTGGTATAGAATATTATTCATTAAATGCCTAGCTTTCTCCTCATGTTTTCATGAAGAATATGAACATAGACTTCTCTCATAAAGATGTTAAGAGTTGAAAAAGTGGATGTGTAAGTCAGTAGAGGGAAGCTAAGTGGTGCATTAGATAGAGTGACAGGCTTGAAGTTATGAAGACTCATTTCATGAGTTCAAATTTGACTTCAAACACTAGCTGCTTGACCCTGGGCAAGTCACTTACCCCTGTTTGCCCCAGTTTCTTCATCTGTTAAGTGAGTTGGAGAAGGAAATTGTAAACCACTCCAGTGTCTTTGCCAAGAAAATTCCAAAGGGGGCTACAGAGAACCTGACATGACTGAAACAACTGAGCAACAAAGAAGCTAGTGTTGTGTCTTCTTTTTTGCCTTTTATTCATTCATTCATTTACCCAACAAGCATTTATTTAAAAGCAACCTAATTGATAGGTACTATGGTAGATGCAAAGGATAAAATGCTCCTACCCTTAGGACACTTAGATTTTACAAAGGGTCAAGGGAGAAGGGATCATCTAGAATACAGATAATTAAAGATAAAATATGTCTAAAGTAATTTCAAAATGGGACAGTATTAGAAACAAGAGAAAATCATGAGTTTTCTGTTTTTTGATATTTAATATCTATTCCAGGGGGCAATTGGGTAGCTCAGTGGATTGAGAGCCAGGCCTAGAGATGGGAGGTCCTAGGTTCAAATCTGACCTCAGACACTTCCCAGCTGTGTGACCCTGGGCAAGTCACTTGACCCCCATTGCCTACCCTTACCACTCTTCTGCATTGGAGCCAATACACAGTATTGACTCCAAGATGGAAGGTAAGAGTTTAAAATAAAATAAAATAAAATAAGATTTATTCCACAGTTCTTTTATTTTTAATTTAATTATTTCAATTAACAAGAATCCATTTTCTCTCCTCATCTTTACTCCATAATGAAACCAAAAATAAAACCCTTATAAGAAAAAATAATAGTCAAGCAAAATGAATTCTTGCACTAGCCACGTCCAAAGAATATATGGCTAATTCTACATTCTTTAGTTCATTACCCTCCTTTTGGGATGTATAAAGCATGCTTTATCCTCACTCCATGACTGGGTTTTGCATTGAGCAAAAGTCTAAAGGCTTTCAAAGTTATTTATCTTTAAACTGTTGTTGTTAGGGGCAGCTAAGGGGCTCAGTGGGTAGAGATCCAGGCCTAGAAACAGGAGGTCCTGGGTTCAAATTTGACTTCAGACACTTTCTATCTATGCCACCCTGGGTAAGTTACTTAACCCCAATTGCCTAGCCTTCTTCCTTGGAACCAGTACTTGGTATTGGTTCTAAGACAGAAAGTAAGGGTTTTTTTTTTTTTTTTAATGTTTATTTATAAATTATTCTCCTAGTTCTAACTTACTACACTTTGTATCATTAATATACATTTTCCCAGGTTTCTCAGAAAGCACCCCTTTTTTTCATTTCTAATGGCACAGTTGTATTTCATCACATTCATGCATCCTAATATGTATAATCATTCCCCAATTGATGAGCACATCCTTAATTTCCAGTTCTTGGCTGCCATAAAAAGAGTTTCTATAAATATCTTGTACATATGGACACTTTTACTCTTGCTTTGATCTCTTTGGAGTTTAAGCCCAGTAAAAGTATCACTGGATCAAAGGCTATGCACAGCTTAGTAACTTTGGGGCATCGCTCCAAATTGTTCAGAATAGCTAAACCAGTTTACACGTCGAGCAATGCCCACGTGCCTTTAAAATCCCATCACCTACAGCACATGTTCTTTATGCGTGTATTTGGACAGGGCCAACCATTCTTCTTGGTTTAATTTCCTTAGGTGTCATTTTTATTTCTTCATATCAGATATTGAGGTGGTAATAGACAAATGTGGTGGTTTATTGTCATCAGTGTTGAGAAAACATGTAAAGTACTTTGACTAAAGTGCTTAATAAATGGTGGTGATGATGATGATGATGATGATGATATTTATTAAGTAGTAAGATATTTGTTGACTTAATTGGAAGGATCTTATTGTTCTTCATCAAATCTTGCTCCCTTCCAATCCCTTGCAACAGATTTCAGCTCATAAATTGTAGTTATCTTTAGGGTGATCTTTTTACTTATGCTTGCTACGAGAGCAAGATGACTAAGTGTCCTGTGTTAGGATGTTTCTAATTGTCTTTGGGTGCATGATAAAACCAATTCTGTGAACTCATTTATTTTCCACCCTAAGAATCAGTCGATTGTCTCATGATCTAGGTGACTGATAGTCTCATAGACTTTATTCTCCTTCCTTTCCCCTCCCTATCCTGCCCATTCTGGAACCCTACTGATTCAGGATTAATTCATCCTCACAGGTGCCACTGAGAGATGTTGAGTCTGCTAGGTTGATGTGCAAACCATAAAGAGCTAGGCTGAGTCAAGTAGTTGGCCACTCAATAGTCATCAAATTTTAATGACATTTACTTGCCAATTAGATTGGCTAAATAAATTTATAGCCTATTCAACTTCATGGACCTTTTTGAATCCCATTCCAATACTAAGTATCTCTGAGATTTCGCTTCGGCTTTCCAGAGTAGTTGAACTGAGAATTCTTATTATTATTTTAAAACTTTGTTTGTTCATCACATTTGAGTCAGTATTATTTTAAAATAAATATTTAACCATACCAAATACTAGGCAGTGGAAACATATTTAATTGTCTGCCATTTTTCTCACAGACAGATCTGTTTATTTTTATAGAACTCACTCTCAAAGACATGTTATCATGATGTTTTCATACTCTTCATGTTTGTTTTCATTTGGAATGTGAGAATGTGATATTTGGTGAGAAGTCTATTGTCTGTTCGATGAGCAAAACTAGAATGACATCACTATATCCCATATTTTCCTAATCATTCTTGTGACATAAAAGAAAAATGGTCCTATTATTCAACAGCATAAGACCCTTGACTAATTTTCTGTTGCTAATGTGGGTGCTTTTGAGCCTAGAAAAACAGCTTATTTCTCAATAATCTTCTTGTCAATTTTTTTTCCTATAGAATTTTAAATTTAGAACCAAAGATGAAGTCTGGGATGGGGAGAGAAATATTATTTAAAGGAATAGTAGCTCTATACTTCAAAGATCCAATATTTCTTTTTTTTCTTTTTTTTCTTTAGAATATTTTCCCATAGTTACATGATTCATGATTCTCTCACTCCCTTCTTCATTACCACCCCCCAAAGCCGACAAGCAGTTCCATTGGGTTATACATGTATCATTGTTCAAAGCGTCTTTCCATGTTATACATATTTGCAATAGAGTGATCCTTTAACATCAAAACCCTAATCATATCCCTATCTTACTATGTGTAAAGATCCATTATTTCATTGGGCATTGTCATTCACTTTACTAATCTAGATTGCAATCTCTACTTGTGCCTAAGGCCTTCAAAATTCATTACCTGGTGGCCAGACTTCTAGTGATAAGCCTCTTTATAATTCTTCACATGAAAACTGTTTTGCTGGTTCCATACATGAGACCTTTCCCACTTAGTAAGTTCTTTTGGACTGTTCTAGGTTAGCATAGTCTTGGAGACCTCAGAGTACCTTTCATATTCCAGTGAAGAACTGGATGAGGAACTCAATGGCATAGAAGACATTGTTTAAAGAAATAATATTTGGTGCTGAAAACCTTTGCTTTCTTTATTCTGAAAAACAAGTATGAAAATTATTTTAAAAGCGACATTGCCCTCATTTCTGTTCCCTAACAGAATCATAATTCTTTTCTCACCATATGAAGTTTCTAGTATAGCTAAATCTTCCAAGATAGCTCAAATGCATCTCCTTATTTTAAAATTCACATTTTATTTTAAGATACACAGAGCATTTATTCATAAAGAAATGAAGGTCTCCTTGCATCCTATTTATTGTAGCTAGCATTCCTTTGAAATGGGATCTCTATATTTAAAAAAGCTAAACAACCATCCTAGAGACAGATTGTCCTTGAATATTTCTGCTCGCTGAACTAAAATAACAAAATCTTGCAACTCTCCTTGAATCCTTTAAGTCTAGTTTTCACCCTTATCATTTAACCAATACCACCCTCTCCCAGGTAATCATCCATTTTCATGGATCCGAATTCCGAAGAACCATCCTCCTTCTCTGACATTTCAAGTCTCGGATTGTCTAAGATAATCCATTACCCTTTCTTACTGAACTTATTCAACTTTCAGAGTCATATCATATCATGCTAAAAATGTTACTTTTCCAATTCATCCTGTAGTGCCTCATTTTCTAATGCCAACAACCCTTTCCCATTTTAGAAATCTACCAAGACTTGTTCCTGGTTCCTATCTTCTTTCCTATCTATATTTGCAATTGGAGTTGCTAATCTTCTCTCAGATAGTGCCACACTCTTAATTTCTTTCTCTATGCATATCTGATATCATGTACAGTTTTTGGTTATCTCATTAATTGATTATGTACCTCCCCAGTAGGACCAAGAAGAAACTCTGGACTGTCCCCCAAATCTTCCTCCGTTATCCAATTTTTACATCAGTATAGATGTGGGTGAGCATCCTTCCCAGATGAAGTCTTAATATATCACCTCATACACTCCTATATTCCTGAAAGTTAGACCCTTGCTTTTCAGCATAGGTTTTGTTGGACAAGCCTAATACTTTCTCTCTCCTTCACTTGACCACCATATATGTTTTCTCTTGTTACGAATAAAATGGGTATAGATAAAAGTATTAATAGTTTATTTAAAGCCATATTGGTAAATTAAGAAGGCCAGGCACCTGCTAAGATCTAATTCAAATCGCCCACCATTACCTCCTGCCCTCCTGGCTGCTTTGTAGGGAAGAGAGAGTCCCAATCACATCAGGAGTCTTATACCTCTATCTACGTAATCACACTTCCTGTCGTAAGAGGAATCATGGGGAATGTAGTTTCCAAGTCCCCAAAACATCCGCAGGAAGTTTATATCATATATCTAAATATTAAAGCTAAACGAACCCCAAAGAACCCCAAATTCCAATAACACACTTTTTTTTTAACCCTTAACTTCTGTGTATTGGCTCCTAGGTGGAAGAGTGGTAAGGGTAGGCAATGGGGTTCAAGTGACTTGCCCAGGGTCACACAGCTGGGAAGTGTCTTAGGCCAGATTTGAACCCAGGACCTCTCATCTCTAGGCCTGACTCTCAATCCACTGAGTTACCCAGCTGCCCCTCAAATAACACACTCTTGACCACAATGACTTTTTGTTTAGCTAGCCTTGGAATAAAATAGGTATGGTTGTTTGTGTGTGTGTGTGTGTGTGTGTGTGTGTGTGTGTGTGTGTGAGATATCCCCTATTTCCTTCCTACAGAAAGAACTTAATCCCATTCTATGTCCTTGACATTCTAGGCTCACCTTGTAGCTGCCTTTGAGCAAAGCCTTGGGAATATGACCATCAGACTTCAGAGTCTAACCATGACAGCCGAACAGAAGGCAAGTATAAAGAAGAACGTTACTTGGTTTGAGGTATTAAGAAAAACCAGAGGCAGCTGAGTGACTCAATGGATTGAGAGCCAATTCTAAAGATGGGAGGTCCAGGGTTCAAATCTGATCTCAGTCGCTTCCTGGCTGTGTGACCCTGGGCAAGTCACTCAACCCCCATTGCCTAGCCCTTACGACTCTTCTGCCTTGGAAACAATACACTGTATTGATTCTAAGATCGAAGGTGAGGATGTAAAAAGAAAAGCCTTAAAATTTTTTCATTTAAATGGGTTTAATTAACTCACTGAAATTTAGTAAAACTAACTGAATTTTAGTAAATTTAGTAAAATTAACTGAATTTTAGTAAATTTAGTAAAGCTAACTGAAATTTAGTAAAAAATAGGTCTCCATGTCAGTCTAGTGTTTGCCAAGTAGATAGGAAGTCTGATTTTGTGGTAATGGTAATTCTAGCCAAATACTAAATGCAAATGGCCTTGAGACAGCAGGGCCGTATATCTGAGATGATTTTCATTTGTCTGGATGCTTTCTAAGATTTAGAAAACCTCCACTCATCTACCAGAACTGTCCTTTGCAAGTTGCTTGCTCTACTAGGCTTCCCTTCCTCTCCGTGCACTTTCCCTAAGGTTGTGTAGGAAGAATTTTGGTTTCTAAATGTTTTCCTTTGTTCTTCAGGATTCCGAACTGAATGAGTTAAGAAAAACAATTGAGCTTCTAAAGAAACAAAATGCTGCTGCTCAGGCTGCCATTAATGGAGTAATTAACACACCTGAGCTCAACTGCAAAGGTAAAGAAACAGAGACTCTTTTTAGGGAAAGCACAATTCCCACAGGATACCCATCACTTGATAACATCTGATGCAACTTCCCTCCTAGAAATTACCGATGTCTGCATAAGATCAAACTTCTGGTTCAATCAAAGGTTTCATGAAAGATAAGATCAGGTTTAAAACATCTAACTTATGACTTTAAAAAAAAGTTTTCAAGGTTGCTATTTTCATTTCTGTTTTGCACATCAAAGATGGGGAAAAATATGTTTATGTTGGCAAAGCTTATTAAGTTTCTTCATACTCATTTCCCAGTCTTTAACTCTACCAGAACAACTAAAGCATTCATATTTTGCCACTGACATGGAATGGAGCAAGAGTCGTTCCTTCCATTTATACCTAAGAACACATTTCTAAATAAAAGCTATATCCCATTGCATTTTTACATAAACTTTTTTGTGTGAGGAGTAAGGATGAATGTCTTTTAGCAGCGTAAAAAATAAATTAGTTTTAAAAGAAACCAAGAAAAACCATTTTGAAAAAAATTTGTCTATCTCCTCTCATTCTATAGACTGAGTTGCATTTCCTTTTTTTCCTTCTTCAGGGAACACTTCAAAAATCCCAAGAAAATGTTTGGAAATGTTTTAGGAAATTCTAGGACATAGTTTTTGCTTCTAAGAAGCTTTCAGCCTGACTAGATTAAACAAGGGACTTTCAGATGGTTTAAAATACTTTGCTAGTTCAAGAAATTTTGGGATAATCACTATAGAGCTGACTGTGACCTCACAAGTCATCTTATCCAATTGCTTCACTATATCGATGAGAAAATTGGGGTCAGAGAGGCTAAGAGAACTTTGTCAAGGCTACACAAGGAATAAGTAACAGAACCAGATTCAAATCTAGGTCCTCTGACTGATGCTAAATCTAGTGTCCTTCTCCAGTATCATATAACTGCTAAGGTGGGGATCATTGAGTCAGTTGGTCATTTACTCTCCCCCACTTTAAGTGACAAAACACTCTGGCCTGATACCTTAACCAAATTAAAACATCTCACCTGAGTCAATTAGAAAATTCTGACTTTGCGTCAAGTATAGGAGAAAGAAGTATATTATCTCATGTCATTTTACTTAGCAAAGAGTGCTTTGTCTGAAGTCCAATTACTACAGGTATTGATTAAAAAAGAATCACTTCCCCCTAAATCAAGCACCCATAACAGAAGAATGTGTATGTCCACCAACTTGTTCCCAATGACAAATCATTCACCAAGTCAAAAGTTTCTCTTTCTACATGCAGGCAATGGTACTTCGCAGTCTGCTGACCTCCGTATCCGAAGACAACACTCCTCAGATAGTGTCTCCAGCATCAACAGTGCCACCAGTCACTCTAGTGTGGGGAGCAACATAGAGAGTGATTCAAAGAAAAAGAAGAGGAAGAACTGGGTAAATATAATTTAACAATATTGATAGATAAGAAACACTATAAGAGAATATATTTAGAATGAGAAGACCTGAATTTAAGTCCTGATTCTGCTGATTACTATTGGCATGACCTTGAACAAATCACTTGCCTGCTCTGTGACTCAGTTTCCTCACCTATACACTGAAGGTGTGGAACTAAATAATCTTTTAAGATTATTTCCAGCTCTTAATTTATGATATCACGAGTAGTCCCAATAAGACTGAAGACACAAAAATGAATGCAATTTGGATAACTGCTATACATCACAGAAAAATTAATTGGATAGCAAAATTTTAGCCACACAGCAATTTACTCCTTTCAATGATGGGCTCAGTGTGATCATAGAATTTGTCAAACAGTCATTACCTTAGAATTTTTCTGTTCCGTTAGGCTGTGAAATGTTGTCTTTCAGTTTCATAAATATCCCATATTTCCTTTGTTGTCACATTGTGCATGTGGTTCTGGATTCCAGAACTAACGTTTCCTTTCGTTCAGTTCCCTCTTGCTTTGGTTGGTGCTCACTGACATTGGTGGCCTATTTTTTCATATGTATATTTTATTGGAGTAAAACTGGAGGCAACCCAGCCTTCTTTTTGAATGCCCCTAATATCCTTTCTTGCGAGAGAAATACGAACATAGTTCTCAGGGAGAGAGTAGTTCTGAAGAGGACGTGAAGGGTCCTGGTTATGAAATGGCAAATTCAATTGAATTATTTCCTACTATGGTATTATTCTTGTTTTTATATCTTCAGAAAATCTACTTGAAATTTTTACCATTACAACAGTGCAATCAATGATGACCCTCCAAAAGATAATGTGTTACTCTCGTTCGCTCCACTTTTACTGAGGGACAAATCTCAGGCTTTCTCCTGATCTCTTGGTTCCACTGTTGGCATTCAGTGAAATGGCACAGAACTGGTAGAACTTTTGAATGGTTTAGGGACCCTTTCTTAGAATAACTGGTGTCTTGTGTTCTTCCAAAACTGTCTCCATCTTCCAAAACTGTCTCCAGGTATAGGGGTGACATCATCATGTTATCATCATGGTCTATTTAATGTTCTAGAAATTGTCATTCATCCCATACACTTCTCACTCATTTCGCATTATCCTGGATGGGTGGCAAGGTCTGATAAAATGGGAAAGAGGGTTGGCATTTTAGTCATGATATACTTTTGCTAGTTGCAAATACTAAAAAGCCCAGTTCCTTTACCCTACTTGTAGAAAAGTTTAAAATCACAGATGACTTTTAGGCAATCATTTTGTGAGTTAAACATAACATGATTAGTTAATCAATCAATAAACATTTTTCAAGTTCTGCGATGTTAAATGCTTTGATTGGTTATCAAAGTAAAAAAAAAAAAGAACTGTCTTTTCTAAGAAGGGCATAATCTATATACTATCCATTTTCCTATAGCCTAAGGTCTATTTAACATAAAAACAATTCTAGTTTAAGCATAATATTGAGAGACTAGGAAAGCACAGACCATATCAATTCACATATATCCAAATACAATTTTGTCCAGCAGTTTCAACCTCCTTCCCTCTGATATTTTGTTCTAGAAAGAATGATAGGGTCTCTAGAAAAATGGCAGGTCAGTTTTTAATTTTACCATTTCTTGTCAACTCTTAGTGGGTCCCAACCAATTATTAAGTGACCACAGAGTAGGAAGTAGAAAGAAAAATATTAGACCTTGGGAATCCTCAAGTTAGATCGGTAGCTGGTCAAGAATGAGTGATAGAAGTCTCCATAGTCTGGGAACCGTTATTCTGTTTTAGAATTTAGATTTAATCATACAAGTATTTATTGGACACCCACTGCGGCTGTACTAAATTCTTTGTGAAGGGAAATTATTTCAGACAAAGATGATAACAAAAAAAAATAAAAACTATTCAGTAATTTAAAGAGAAAAACATTCAACCTAGAGTGGAACTTACTTAGTGTTTTTTCATAGACAATATTGATGAAGGGCAAAAAGATGGAAGGAGGTAAAAGAATAGCAAAATTATATTTTCAGTAGGCACAGAAAAAGCATGAAAAACATTCCAGTCAGCCAGGGAGAGTTTGAAAGAATTTGAACTACATGAAGGCCAAAAACTCATTTCCTTCTCTAGTTCTATAATGGAGAAAGCCTCTGGGATTCCCAAATGTTCATGTTTTGGCCATATCAGTTAGACTTACCTGCTTTTTTGTGTGGTGTTTATTGGTCATGTTATGTCTGAAAAGTCCAAAGCTTTCCCCATTCACTGGCTTTATCTGTTAAAAATTGTCTTTTTTCCTTCCCCTTCCCAATTTTTGCTTGCGCTTCCTCTGGCAGGTCAATGAGGTAAGCAAGACAAACTTTAAAACATCAAATACCAAGCTAACCCATCCATCCATATGACTAACCTCATTGGCATCCATCACCGTGTCTAAGCATATTGCTTTGTTGCTATTGTAACCTCATCCTCCAAACATCCATCTGTCTGCTGAGCCACATCCCGTCTTGCTGTTTCTACCTGTAGATTCCAACCAAAGAGTAGGCATGGAATGCTGTCCCCAGGTTTCGTCCTTCCAGTGGTTTCTGATTCCTGCCTCTCCCTCAGTGCTCTATCGAAAGGGAAAAAGTCTCTGACCTTTCTCCTTGGAAGGAGTGGTGGGGCGTTTTGTGTCCACTCGCCTTCAAAAGTCTGCATGTCTGTCTCTTCTGCCCTGGCAAAGATTAGGTCTGTATTTCTCAGGATTCCTTCTAGACTTACTGTCCTGTCTTTTCAGTTACGAAGTTCCTTCAAGCAAGCTTTTGGCAAGAAGAAGTCCCCCAAGTCAGCTTCCTCCCATTCCGACATTGAGGAGATGACAGATTCTTCTTTGCCTTCCTCACCAAAGTTGCCACACAATGGCTCGACGGGCTCAACACCACTCCTGAGGAATTCGCATTCAAACTCTCTGTGAGTTCAGCCTATTTTAATGCCTTTTGGAAAAACCAAAAGTTAGCTTTTTTTTTTTGCTTGAAATATCATCGATAGAGTCACATATGATAGTAACTAGGAACTCTGTTACTGTATTCTGCTTTACCTTTGACACCAGATCTTTAAATCGACCCCAGGGAATATCCCTTTGTTGAAAGTTGTTTTTTTGCCTTGACAACACATCAGGATTAGTGACATGGAGCTGAAAGTCAGGAGACCCACGTTCTCATCCCAGCTCTCTTGCTGCAACCCATGCAACCTTTTTGTTCCTGTTTCCTCATCTGTTACCTGGGGATAATAATACCTGCCCTATGATGGGTATCACAGCCGTTTAAATTAGGATCAAGCACGATAGCTTCATAAAACTATTCAAAGCACTCATTGTTCAGTTTGCTTAGCTTGTTCTTTTTCCTCCAACAGACAAATAAGGGCAGGGAGGGGTGACAGAAATGATTGTTGTTTTAAAAAAAAAAAACAAGGTAATAATAACATTTTTTAAAATTTAAGCCATAAAATGAAAAGTATTTACCCAAATGTAAGATGATGGGAGGATTAGAACTCTGATTATTATTATTAAATATTGGTGTCCTGGAGGTCTTATTCAATTAGATTACTCATGTTTAGAGGAAACATGAATGACTCTTTTTTTTTATTTCTTTTCTTTTTCTTTTTTGGCATCACTTATTGGAGTAGTAGTGATTTACCAAAACATTTTGAAAATGGGGTTTTGAGCAGCCACTCAAAATCAGACTAACTGATTTTGAAACCCTCAAAATCCAATTTCAATCTCGTGTGAATTTATTAAATACCTACAATGGGAAAGGCACCAGATTTAAAGACAATCCCTGTTTTTAAATTGTTTACATTCCATTGAAGGATACCATACATGCACAAATAAATTAACACAATAATATTCAAGAAAAGATAGCATGGAAAACGAGAGGTATTCCAGAGGAGATGGCACCTGAATCAAGCTGTAAGGAGGCTAAAGATTTAAGATATATGAGAAAGGAATGCATTAGGGTCAGGAGGATAGAGTGCCAGGCCCAGGGGAGGACCTGAGTTCAAATGTGGCCTCAGACATTTCCTATTTTGTGACCCTGGTTAAGTCACTTCACTTCGTTTGCCTAGTCCTCGCCCTTCTTTCTTTGATTTGTTACTAAGACAGAAAATAAGTTGTTTGTTTGTTTTTTTAAGGAATTATTTGAAGAATGAAGGAAGGCAGCCTGTGTGAAGGCAAAGAAACATAACAAATTTAGGAGAGCAGCAACTAGCCATGTTGTTTGGAATATAGATTGCATGAAGGAGACTGATATGACATATGCCTAAAAAGGTAGATTGAAGCCAGATTTCATTGGCTATAAATAATAGGTCAGAGGACTATTATAATTTATCCTGAAGACAATTGTTGTTCATTCATTTCAATCATGTTCAACTCTTTATGACCCCATTTGGGATTTTTTTTGGGCAAAGATACTGAAATGGTTTGCCATTTCCTTCCCTGGCTCATTTTACAGATGAGGAAACTGAGGCAAGCAGGGTGAAGTGACTTGCCCAGGGTCACCCAGGGAGTAAGTGTCTGAGGCCAGATTTGAACTGAGGAAGATGATTCTTCCTGATTCCAAGCACAGTGCTCTGTGCACTGTGGCACCACCTAGCTTCCCTCTAAAGATAGTAGAGAACCAGTAGAGATGTTTGAGCAGGGGAATGACATCATCAGACCTTTGCTAGAGGAAGATTATTTTGGCATCTGTATATGTATGTTGAGTTGAAGAAGAAAAGGGCTGGAAGCAGGACTAACATTTAGAATGCCATCATAATAATCTGGGGGAGAGCTGAAGGGAGCCTGAACTAAAGCAAAAATGAAGAAAAATTGGAGGGAGAATTGACAAGTCTTTGAGGGGAATCTGGGTGCCTGAGAGAATGATGGTACGCTCAAAAAAATAGGGAGCTTTGGAAGAAGACTGGGCTAGCGGGTTCTTTTTACCTTTTTTGTAGTTATTAATGGTGGTTTTTTTATAGTAAGGTAATACTTCTACGGCCCATGCAAAGTGGAGAGTTGAGGGAATGGACAATTTAAAACAACTTGTTTTACTTTGGAAATGTGATGTGTATTTATCCTCATAAAATGAGTGCCAAGATGGAATGGTGGAAAAAAGGTTGGATTTGGAGTCAGAAAACCCGGGTTTGAATCCTGACTGTAGTTTTGTGACAATCAGCAAGTCACTTCCTTTTCCTGGCTTCAGTTTCTTCCAAGATAAGAGGATTGAACTTCATGATCTCTGATGGCACTTTCACCTCTGAATCTTTTAACTTATGACTTTAAAAATTCTTTAGTGTTTTTTTGTTTTTTAAATCATCTACATTTCCCAATGCATACTTCCTCTCCTCCACAGAAGAACACTTAACATAAAGCATAACAATGAGGGGTAAAATCCAACAAAAAAAAGGTGCCAATATGAAATATATCTGAAAATATCACGCTGTGTTTGGTTTTCCACACCCATAAGTCCCCCAACCTCTGTACAGAAACAGGAAGAAATCTCTTTTCATATTTCATTCAAGCCAAGCCTGATCATCACAATTTTCCATTAAGGGGTTTTTTTCTGTATTTTTTTTGTTGTTATTGCTTTTTTCTTTTTAATTTTTGAAGTCACTATGTATATTTTATTTCCTGTTTATTTTTCCTTCACTTTGCATCTGTTGGTAGAAGTATTTCTGCGCTTCTTGGTATTCATCATATTTGTCATTTCTTACAATCCAAGTAATGAAAATAATTAATTTAGCTATTTCCCAATCGAATCACTTTTCATCTTATCACTATATAATGCTTCATGTTGTTAGTTATCACTTGATATCCAGCTATCTTGTTTCCTTCCTTGGATACGAGGCGCCTTGAAAGCATTTTCATTTTCAACATGGCACTTGGATGCTCAGCAACCATCTAAAGCCAACATCACATCAACAAATATTTATTAAACTCCAACTATGTGCCAGGCACTGTGCTAAGCTCTGGAGGAAGAGAAGGAATGAAGACTTGTTGATTAGTTGTTCTGAATATCTGGAAAATGTGGAAATAATAACTTCACGGATAGGTTGATACACACACTGAAGGCATTCAGATGCTTCCAATTAAGGGACAGACGTTTGTAAGTCTGCCCCTAATATAGAACTGACAAGTTGTCACTATTCACACACTCACTCAACATTTATTTATTTGGTTAGCATTGTGTTCAGGATCCTGTATTAAAGAGTTTTAGAGGGAAGGAATTAGATAAGAGGACTCCACCAGAGCAACTAGAGACTAAAAAATAATTCTTTTTTTTTTTTTTTCAAAAACCACTTTCCCATTGGGATTGGGCGAGGTTGGCAAAGCCCTTTTCTTACATTCCACAGTGTCCATAGAATCTGGAGATGTTTGTCTTTGGTCTAATTTTCCAAGGGTTGGGTGTGTAGCAAATGCTCATTTCTAACATTGAAAGGTTTTTGTAAGAATGTGAAAAATAAAGAAATTCAAGGGAGCTCAGGGATGAAACCAAAGAAAGGAAATCAGGGTTTGTGACAGGAAACGCCCACCTTTTTGGTGAGGAAGGAATGCCAACTATGGGAAGGTTGGAGTCCCCACCCTTGAGAGGCAGTCATCAGCCATTGCTTCAAAGCATAACATTAGAAAATGGGCTGGAATGAATACACTGACATGTTAGGAAAAGAAATCAGATGATTTAAGGAGCCTTTTTTAGTACATGATATATTTTGAAACTTGCCTAAGATTAGTGGCTAAAACTTTTTTTCCCCCTTTTACTTTCCTGTAGTCCTTTATGGAAGAGAGTATGGAAGAGAGTCCAGCTCTTAGTAGGGATAACATAATGCCCTGCTGGAGATACCTTAAATGTTTTTTTTGCCATTGTTTGGCAAAGAGTTGCCCATTTGTACCTTCCACATGGTGGACACTGAATAGTACATATTCCCTAGTGTAATTGGAATTCCATATTGATTAGGGATAAACAATTACATTGAAATAGACAGCAATGAAGTCTCTTGTTGGTTATGAGTTTGATGACAAACTAGGTCTGTTAAAATAGGGACTGAAACAAGCCTCCTCTGCAATATTGAGTCTTCATGATTTGTCACAGACTAGAGGAGGGATTCTTGAACTGGAATCTTTGGACTTTTGTTTTTAATATTTTGATATTTCAATATCCTCAGTTCTTTTTTAATCTTATATATTTTATTTTGTACATTTAAACACGTTATTCTGAGAAAAGAGCCATTGGCTTTACCAGACTGCCAAAGGATTCCATGACAGAAGGTTATCAAGAACCCTTGGACTAGAGCAGTGGTTCCCAAACGTTTTTGACCTATCACCACCTTTCCAGAAAAAATTTTACTTAGCCCCCTGGAAATTTATTATGTTTTTTTTTTATTTTAATAGCAATTAATAGGAAAGATAAATGCACCTGTGGCCATCACCGCCTCTCCTGGATCACTGCAGCACCCACCAGGGGGCGGTGGTGCCCACTTTGGGAATCACTGAACTAGGGTATCGCAAGGATATTACAGATTCAGGAAGCTAATCACCAAGCATTTATTAAGTGCCTGTTGTGTACCAGGCACTGTGCTAAGCACTGAGTACCAAAAGGAAGGAGTGTGTGTGTGTGTGTGTGTGTGTGTGTCGGTGGGGGGGTGGGGGGAGGGATCCCAACTTCAACATTCTAAAAAAAGAAAATAACATGTAAATAATGGGGTACATGCAAGATATGGAGAGAACAGACAAAGGTAAACTAAAAGGGGGAAAGCATTAGTAGCTGTGGTAACCAGAAAAGGCCTCCCACTGCATCTGGGATTTTCCTGAATGAAGTAGGAGAAGTGGATGGGCAGAGGTGAAGAGGGAGAGCATTTAGGGCATGGGAGCCAGCTAGTAAAAAAGCATGGAGGGCTGAGAGGGAACATTGTGTTTGAGCAATAGCAAAAAAAGTGTGTGGATAGCAGTGAAGTGTAAGAAATCTGGAAAAATTTCAAGGGGTCACAGTTGTGAAGAGCTTGAAATGTCTAATGGGTTCCAGTTAAATCAGGAAACTGATTATCACAAAAAGGAAGTCGTTTGTACAATGTTCCCCTGTAAGCTTCCCAAACCAAATAAGCTTGGTTATAGTTGAGTCTCAGACTACTTAGCCATAATTGGAAAATGTACAAGGTTTTATGAGGGTGAAAAAAGCTTCCCTTAGTTCTAAATATCCAGTTTTGTCATTATACTCTTTTGTGTTTTTGTTCAATTTAGTAAATATTTATTTTCCTACTATTCCACAGCTTTCACTTTGGTAGACTCTCATCCCTTGCCTGATACAATAGAAAGAATATCAGTTCTGGAGTCAGGAAGATCTAGGTTCAAATTCTGTCTCTAGTGCTTTCTACCAGGATGATCGTCAGCAACCTTCCTGAACATTAGTTTCTTTGAGGATATTAAATGCAAAATGAAGCTATTAAATGAAATAAATGGTCTTTTAGGTCCCTTTCAACTTTTTTTTTAAACCCTCACCTTCTGTCTTAGAATGGATATTAAGTATTGGTTTGAAGGCAGAGAGAAGTGTTTGGAGAGAGGGAGGGAG
>NC_058135.1:244460266-244552767 GCF_016433145.1 Gracilinanus agilis
AGAGAGAGAGAAAGAGAAAGAGAAAGAGAAAGAGAAAGAGAAAGAGAAAGAGAAAGAGAGAGAGAAAGAGAGAGAGAGAGAGAAAGCTTAGAAAGTTATTTCCTCATAAGCTTAGGAAGTACACATATTTTTATCATTCAACAGATGAGGAGCTTGAGACACAGAAAGGGGATCCAGCTTGCTCATAGTAACACAGACTTTGACTCTACACCTAATGTAGTCTTCATATAGGCAATTGTAATTCAGTCATTTCTGTCTCTTTGTGACCCCCAAATGGGGTTTTTCTTGGCAAAAATGCTGAAGTAGCTTGCCATTTCCTTCTCTAGCTAATTTTACAGATGAAGAAACTGAGGCAAACAGGGTTAAATGACTTTCCTAGGGTCACTCAGCTAAAAAGTGTCTGAATCCAGATTTGAACTCAGATTTTCTTGACTCCAGTTCCTTTACTCTATCCACTGAACCACCTAACTGCCTATATCAAGGAGAGATGGATAGTTAAACTTCTGATTGGCTTGTGTTTGTAGTATTTCTGAAAAAATAAAATCCCTGACTTAAATGCTGAGAGCTTTTATAAATGAAATATTTTGCCATCTTTCAAGTTTCATGTTACAAAGAAGAGCTTAGATCCTGGAAATCAAAAAAATAAAAAAAAATAGAGTTGAGGAGAAAATAGCAGAATGTGGCTATTCTGAAGTTAATTTTTTCTTCTCTTCCTGCCCCCTAAATATCATCATATCTCTTTTGATAATTTTATAAATGGTTTTCCTTTGGCAATTAAAAAATCCACCACCCTTCACCAGTTACACAGGTCAGGTTTTTCTTGGCCACAAACCCAGTCTACGATTCTTTGAAAACCGACTTACTGGATCATTTTTGAAGCAGCCACATGCTTAATGTCTCTCTCAGAGATAATCAACTTCAGCTTTGGAACTTCGCTGAACTCGTTTTTTCTGTCTTCACTCCAAGAAACGTCAAAGGTTCCTGCCTTGGGTCCCCCTCCACTCCTGTGATCATTTAAACTCATAGAACCACCTTTTTGAGCAATTGAATTCTTTACCATTTTTTATGATTCTACATTCTGCTGAAATGCCAGGGATCTGTAGGGTATATCTGTTTGTGTAGGAATAGACGAGCAGTCAGTTAACAAGCATTTATTAGGCGATTTATTAAGCAGCTTAGCAATACAAAGACAAATATGAAATAGCCTTTGACTTGAAAGAGTTTACATTCTGTCATGGGAGTACATAGAGAATATGCACAAAAAGAACACAAAGTAATTTTGGAAAACAGAATTCTAGGGACTGGAGGGATCAGAAAAGGGTTCATGTAGAAGGTAGTGTGTTGCATATACTCTCTTTTGCTTTTTTTCTTTTTTAACCCTTCCCTTCCATTTTAGAATCAATACTGTATACTGCTTCCAAGGCGGGCTGGGCATTGGAAGTTAAGTGATATGCCCAGGATCACATAGCTAGGAAGTGTCTGAGGCCAGATTCAAACCTACCATCTCTGAGTCTGGGTCTCAATTCATTGAGCCACCTAGCTAGCTGTCTCCCTCCTACTACTCTCTTTTAACTGCCAGAGATTTCAGTTATACAAAAAAACTATCTCATGAATAAAGCAGTTCTTAAGACAATCACCTACAAGCTTCCCAAGCCAAGTAGCCTTGATTGTAGTTAAATCTTAATGGTCTTTGTGGTCTATGCTTGTGGGAAACGAGGTGGCACAGTGCATAGAGCACCAGACTTCGAGTCAGGAAGACTTGAGTTCAAATCTAGCCTTAGACACTTACAGTTATGTGACCCTGAGCAAGTCACTTAATCCTGTTTGCCTTAGTTTTCTCATCTGTAAAATGAGCTGGAGAAGGAAATGGAAAACAGGATTAAGTGACTTGCTCAGGGTCACATAACTAAAAAATGACTAAACAACTTGAGACTTTGTGAGAAGAAAAGGTAACCCTCAATTTAAATATCAAGTTTCATCATGATTGTATTCTTGATGCTTAGACTCTCATGATCATTAACAGGCTAAGCTCCCAAAAGATGGATGACTACTCCTCTGCTCTGAGCTCTCAGAGTCATGGGTTCTAAGAGAACAAGGCTTTTCTTAAGTATATAAATCATGAGCCCCCAACCACATCCAGATGGACTCCTTAAGACCAGTTGGCACAAAAGCATTTCCCCCAAAGTCTGAGAAAACATTCCCACAAATATAGACAGAGTCCAGGGGAAAGTGGGCTCAAGCCTAGTGGGCGTAGCCTCACAGTTCCTGTTTTAATGGAAATCTTTTCCTACCTTCATGAAGTCCTTATGAAGTTTCCCAGAGGCATAGCTCTTAGCTAGGCTCTGAGAGTTGGTACTTTGTAGATCCTCTAATCATACTTCTCTTTGCCCTGAAGATGTCCCATTCCCTGAAGCTAACTTTCTTTAGTTTGTCAGTTCGTTGTTGGATCACTGCTGTGCCTAAGAATGTCTAAATCTTCTGACCTTCTCCAAAGTTCAGAAGTCTTAGGGGGTAGGGAGTGTGATACTGCCTCTAGGCTTGCTCCTCCACTTCCTTATTGCCTTTTGGTAATGGCATAAAGGATCTGCCTTCTCAAAGCCCTCTAGAAGCTGTTCTCTTTAGACCCAATAAACAGAAGCTCAAGGGTATGTCTGATTCCTCTGACCAGTACTGAAACATTTTCTGTATGCCATAATCTGGTCCCTTCCAAGTGGCCGAAGAACCTCATTCCTCCCAAATGGTTAGAGACTTGTTCATTATTAGTTTATACCTTTGATTTGATTGATTGATTCTATAACTCAGGCATTCTTACCTGATAAAGGCAAAGGCTTTGGAGTCAGAAAGATCTGGATGCAAATCAAGTCTCAGGTACTTAATAGCTGTGTGATCCAGCACAAGTCACTTAACCTGTGTTTGCCTCAGTTTCCTCAACTCTAGAATGGGAATAAAAATAAGACCTATATCCCAGGGTTGTTGCAAGGATCAAATGACATTTTCATTAAAAAAAAAAAAAAAGAACAAAACACTTAGCACTGGGTACAAAATAGGCTCCATATCAAAGCATCCCTTCTCCCTTCCCTTTCTTCCTAAAACATACTGTGGAGCAGAACATCTTGTTAGTTCTATTACTTCAGGTTGGAGGAATATTTTAGGTGTGTGACACTCCTTACAAGAGCTTGAGCTGAATCTTAAAGGAAACAAGCAATCCTAAAAGATAGATGTGAAGTAGCAGTGTATTCTTGAGATGGAAAATGGAATGGCATGTGTGAATACCAAGATGGCCTCTGACTATAGAATGCAGGAAAGAGAAGCAAGATTAATTAAGGTTAGAAAAGTAGGAGACCACATAGTAAAGAGCTTTACATGCCCAAAAAAAAAAAAAAAAAAAAAAAAAAAAGAGGTTCTGTTTTATTCTAGAGTCAAGAGGGAGCCCAAGAGGGTTCCACACATTAAAGGAAGGAAAATTGATAAAAAATTTCCTTCTTTAGATCAATGTTGCGATTTGCCGATGGAACTAAGACCCATTCATCTATTGAAGGTGCAGGGAAAAGATTCTTTTCAGCTAAGTTTCTCAAAAGATTACAGATTATATTTTCACGTCTCACTCTGTAGACCCTAGTTAGAATCTTTGGGCTACAATGTTCCTGAAAAGAAATTTCTCCCATAAAATTACTTCAGCCTGGAAGGTGGGAGAGAGATGAGGTGGTAAACCCTAGAGGTCATTTTTTACCTTCTCAGGAAATAAGAAACAATGGGGCTTGCACATGAATAGAATTGTGCTTTGCTTTGTATCTGCATTTTTTCAGTTTTTTTCTTTTGATTTTGGAAAATAAAAATTGCCTTTAAATTACTTAGTCTTAAGCATTCACTCATTAAAACAAACAGATAAACCTCCCTCTTTGGACCCATGATTGAGTCCTATTCAGGGGTGCTAAGCGGCACATCCTGCTTGCTGAAGCTCTCAAATATGGAAAAATTCAAGAATGTTTGCCTTCTGGTCTTTGAAAGTACTAAAGATGACCTGTTTCAGGTGTTAGCCAATAACGTCCCACTCCATGGGTGGCCATTTGGTGTAGAAGATAGTATCCTGGTCTTAGAGTCAGGAAGACAACCTGGGTCCCCGTCCCACCCCAGACACTTATTAGTTACCTGACCTTGAGCAACTCACTTGTGTCTAGTCTTAGCTTTTCCATCAATTAAGGGGATCAGCTTACTTAGTTCCCCAACAGGATTGTGAGGATAAAATGGGATAATGTGTAAAGTATTTCATAAACCTTAAGGCTACATACATTTATTATTGGTTTTTTTTTTATTAGTCCACTTTTCTCATTTCCAAACCCCCCTTCAGAAAACATTTGAAAGACGGTCCAAATAGTTAACATGCAGCAAGCATGGATGCTGAAGATGGGGGTGATAATTTCTGACACTGACATAGTGTTCTAAGGTTTGCAAAGCACGCTTCGTGCATCATCCATTTTTTTCCTCATTTACTGCTGGTTAAATTGGAAACCCAATGAGATAAATTGGCTAGCTCGGAGCAGCCTCTGCAAGCAGATCCATTAATCATTCTCCACTTTTCTCTAGCATTTCTGAATGTACAGATAGTGAGGCAGAGACAGTGATGCAGTTACGAAATGAGCTGAGAGACAAGGAGATGAAGCTCACTGATATCCGCCTCGAAGCTCTCAGCTCAGCCCACCAGCTCGACCAGCTCCGAGAGGCCATGAACAGAATGCAGGTGAGGAGGGGGAGAGGGAACGTCCGCCTGAATTTTGCAGTGGTTTCAAGATACATGTCCAAGGTGACTGTGCACTGAGGTGGTCCTAGCTTACACAGAGTCCTTCCCTCCCTGACCTCTTTCTAGGAGTTTGACTTTTATTATTATTTTATTATATTACATTGTAACTATATTATATTATTATTTATTATTATAACTATTATTATTAATGAGTATGCCCCTGAAAAACTTTCTTATTTATTATATGATGCTTTTGACTTTGATCAAGAGATATTTATTATGTTACATTATAACTACATTATATTATTTATTATAACTATTATTATTGAGTATGCTTCTGAAAAACTTTCTTATTTATTATAGAATGCTTTTGACTTTGAACAAGAGATTTATTTTTTATTATATTACATTATATTATTATTTTTTATTTTATAACTTATTATTCATTACATTACAGTATAACTATATTATATTATTATTTATCATAACTATTATTATTGAGTATGCTTCTGAAAAACTTTATTATATGATGCTTTTGACTTTAAGAGATATTTATTATGTTACATTATAACTATATTATATTATTATTTATTATAACTATTATTATTAATGAGTATGCTTCTGAAAAACTTTCTTATTCATTATATGATGCTTTTGACTTTGGTCAAGAGATATCCCATGGGGGAGGGGGAAAGGAGGTAGTCAGCAAAAAAAAAATCTTATTTTTTGTTATTATTTTTTTAAGACTGTGTATTAGTTCTGAGGAAGAAGAGTGGTATAGGCAATGGGGGTTAAGTGACTTGCCCAGAAGTCACACAGTTAGGAAGTATCTAAGGCCAGATTTGAACCTAGGACCTCCTATCTCAGGGCCTGACTCTCTACCCACTGAGCTACCCAGCTTTCCCCCCAAACATCTTTTTTTTAATTTTTATTTGACTTTTATTTTTTCAATTACATATAAACAAAAAAAATTTTTAATCTTAAAACCCTTAGCCTTAGAATCAATACTTTATCCACTGAGTGACCTAGATCCTCCCTAAAATTCATTTAAAATTTTTTTGAGTTTCAAATTCTCTACCTTCCTTCCTCTACTCCACTTTCTTTGAGAAAGCATGATTATACATGTGTAGTCATGCTAAATATTTCCATATTAGCCATTTGCACAAGAAAACTCAGACCAAAAAATAAGACTAATAAAGTGTTTGGTTTTTTTTAAGTATGCTTCAATCTGTATTCAGACTCCATCAGTTCTTTTGCTAGGGGTAGATTGCATTTTTCATCACAAGTCTTTTAGAATTGTTTTGGATTGTTGTATTTCAGCATTTATTAAGCATTTAACTAAGTGTTGGAAATACAAAGAAAGGCAAAAAAAAAAATAGTCCCTGCCCTCAAGAAGCTTACATCTAATGGAGATATGTTAAGAACTAAATATAGAAAAGATGAACTATAATCTCAGAGATAAAAAGCACCAGCTGCCAAAGGAATCTAAAAGCTCGTATTTCCATACCCTTTCATGATGATCAAGAGTGTGAGGCAGCCAGTTGCCCATATCTTGGTGTGCCATCACTATATATTGAGAAATTGGAAATGGGAATACCAGGTTGGGGAGAGGGGGAGGTTTACATATATATATATATATATATGAGAGAGAGAGAGAGAGACAGACAGACAGACAGACAGACAGACAGACAGACAAATAGACAGAGACAGAGCAATCCCTAGATAAGAAGATATCTAGAATTTAGTTTTCCTTGCATCCCTGTCATTATTCCCCTTGGTATATGGGAAGTCTGTAGCCATATCACCTGAATGTATATATACCTAATCCCATGATATCAGAAGCTAAACAAGATCAGTCCTAATCAATACTTAGATGAAAGGGATCAGGGCGTGGGTTGAAGTCTTTCAACTTTGGTGCTTCATAGCAGTGAATTCTTTTTTTTTAAGCCTTTACTTTCTGTCTTAGAATTGATTCTAAATATTGGTTCCAAGACAGAAGAGTAGTAAGGGCTAATCACTTTAGATTAGGCAGCTAGGAAGTATCCAAGTCCAGATTTGACCCCAGGATTTCTCACCTCTAGGCCTGACTCTCTTATCTACTGAGACATCTAGCTGCCTCTGTGACCATGAATTGTTAAAAGCTGTATCAGTGGAGAATACATTCTGATTGGGCAGCCAATTAATCAATCAATAAGCATTTATTAAGTATCTACTATGTGCCAGGAATGGTGCTAAATTTATTATTTTATGTATTTATTATATATCAAATATTTATTTATTATATTATTATATATAGTGTATTATATATTATACACACACACACACACACACACACACACAAGCCACGAGCAATTAAGAAAACCCTCATGGTGGGGATAGCATTTGAAATGAGTTTTGAGGGAATCTAGGGATTCCAAGAGGCAAAGGCAGAAAGGAGAGTGTTTGGGGCACAGCCAATACAAAAACCATGGAGATGGAGCCTGATGGGTGAGAAATAGAAATAACATAAGTTTGACTGGAACAAAAATTACTTGATGTGGGGGCAGCTGGGTAGCTCAGTGGATTGAGAGTCAGGCCTAGAGACAGGAGGTCCTAGGTTCAAATTTGGCCTCAGACACTTCCAGCTGTGTGACCCTGGGCAAGTCACTTGACCCCCATTGCCTATCCTTAACAATCTTCCACCTATAAGTCAATACACAGAAGTTAAGGGTTTAAAATTTAAAAAAAAAAAAATCCTTTAAAAAAAATTACTTGATGAAAAAGAATGAAGAAGGCTAGAATGTAGGGTTTGTGTTTATTTTCAAACCCTTGGGATAGGAAGGGCTATAAATGCCAAACACAGGCACTTGATCCTGGGAGTAATGCTTCAAGAATGGGAATGGGTTGCTGCAGAAGGACCAGGCTAGCTAAGTTCAGACAGAGCCATCAAATTGTTGCAGGAGAATAAATCCTAGGGCCGCAGTGACTTCCAGTGTAAGCTATGTTATCAGAGAAGAGTTTCCACATCAAGACACTGAAGAGCCTTGAAGTATTAAGGGAAGCTGATGGAAAAAAAAAAACTGTCAAAACTCTAAAATGTTTGCTAGGGGCTTAGAACTCCAGACAGTATTTTTGGTGCCTCTGTTGGTCTTTATCAAGAATTTCAAGAAGTGGCACCCTAGGGCTGGGCCAGTTTGGAAAAGGGGAGAGGCAATTTGTGGAAGCTTTTTAATCCTTCCCTACAGATTGTTAGTCATGATCTGGGATAAGATGGATGCCCCCTTGACTGACAGGGATGGCAGTTGACAATTTGGAATGACTTTAACAAGATGCCCAGGTTCGGTGCGTCTAGCAGGAATCTTTCCCTTGGATTCTTTGCAGAGTGAAATCGAGAAGTTAAAAGCTGAGAACGACAGGCTTAAATCTGAGAACCATGGCGGCAGCTGCAGCCGGGTTCCATCCCAGGTGTCCATCTCATCTTCCCCGAGGCAGTCCTTGGGCCTCTCTCAACACAGCCTGAACCTCACCGAGTCAACCAGTCTGGGTAAGTGGAGCCACAGGGCGAGATGGGACCTGCAGCGTGCCCACTTGCCCCTGGTAGCCCTGAGCTAAAAAGATCAGAGCAAAGGAAAAGGCGAAAGGTGTCGGGTGTGTGGGTGTAAGTGTGCATGCGTGTGTGTGTGTGTGTGTGTGTGTGTGTGTGTGTGTGTGTGTGCATCTGCCAGCCTTCAGAATGTCACCATGCTTGGCTTGAATTCTCCTCCCCAACTCCTAACTCCTAGCTTAGCTTCTGCCCTGTGCTGAATTGTGTTCTGAGCCATTTCCCAACGCTGACCTGCAAGATGAATGCCGTGTATGAAGAACGATGACATGTTGCCGGGGGTCATAGCTTTGTATGATATTCCCGCCTTAAAAAAAAATTGATTCCAGGCTGGTGGAAAGATCAATAATTTTGATCTGTATTTTTTCCTGTTCCACATACAAAGGCTTGTGCTTTTTAAAAATTTATTTCATTTATTTATTTTTTGTTTTCCCATGAGGCTGCTGTGACTTTTTTAGTTTAGGCTTTCTCTGCTAAAAACAAACAAACAAACAAAAAAGTGCGTGACCAGCCTTTTGATTTCTTTGGTTCTCTCATTGGTTTCTGTTGGTATGTCCCATTTCCTTCCTCCGACCATCCTGATTGATTCTGCTGCCACCCTCGTGGTGATGCCAGGAATCCGGCTTCGCTGTCCGTGTGTGGCTAAAAGAGGCTGTTGGTGTTTTCCATTCGCAGACATGTTGCTGGATGACACTGGTGAATGCTCGGCACGGAAAGAAGGAGGCAGGCATGTTAAGATAGTTGTCAGCTTACAGGATGAAATGAAATGGAAGGAGGTTAGTTGGATCCCTTTCCCTGCTCCTATCGCCTTCTGCCCTTTCCCATTCCCCCTAGGTAGAAATACCTAGTTTAGTGACTTCATCATAAACTAAATCACCTCGATGCTTTATGGTTCTTTTGGCATTGCTACTAACACTGTCTTTTTCTTAACCAGCCCCCTCCTCCAACAATCCCAGAAACATTGGATTTGACCACTGAAAATGAAATTTGTGCAATTCCTAGGAGCTCTTTTGCCCAATTATATGCCACACATGACCTAAACGGATGGATAAATATTTACAAAATTATAATTTGCCCAGCCAGGAGAAGAGGAAAGAGAGTACTTAAATAAGATTTATTTAAAATTAGATAGAAAGAGCAATTGAACAAACCATTTACAAATGAACTCCTTAACAAAGTAGGGTTAACAAAATACTTAAATACAGTTGCAACTAGTAAGAAACTCTTTCCTTTTTTTTTTTTTTTTTTTTTTTTTGCGAATATTCCACATCTGGCAAATACAAAACTATTCCCACGTTGTACTTTTAAAGTTATTGTAATGAACTTTGCCCATTCATCAGGCTTTTGAAAATAAGTCTCTAAAGTTCACAGATGGTGAAAGCACTTCAAAGCCCGTTAAGCCCATTTGAAAAATTCAAGGCATGTAAATAATTGAACCAAAATAAATGGACCCAATGTGCCAGTTATGCTATAGGACCCTCGTAAACAGTGGAGGAAAGACCTGGCACGTATTGCAGAAGTTTAGAGAGCCAAAAATGAGGCTTTGGGGCATGAGCTATACCCCTGTTTTCTATTATGTGTCAATTCTTAGCACCACTGACTTGCCCCTGTCTTTGGAGATCATGGGGAGTGAATCAGATTTCAAGGAATACAGTCTTTTCTCCTATAAAGCTGTGGCTACTTTGTGGAGAAAACAAATAGTCTACATTTGTATCTGTGTCCTGTTAAATCAAAAGTAAAATGGTTGTCTTACAGCAGAACCTCACAGCTTCCCACTTGAGGCATTTTTTTTTTGTAGCATTACAGTATTATGGGATTAACACTGGACTAGAGCCAGCCAGTCAATAAGTATTTATTAAGAGGCAGATAGGCAGCACAATGGATAAAGTACCAGACTTGGAATCAGGACAACTTGTGTTCTGATCTGGCTTCAGACACTTCCTAGCTATGTGACCTTGGGCAAGTCATTTAACTCTGTTTACCTAACCCTTGCCTTTCTGTCTTAGAGTTGTTTCTGGGACAGAAGGTAAAGCTTTAAAAAAAAATTCATTAAGGGTCTCCTATGTGCCAGACACTGTGTAAAGCCCTGGGGATACAAAATGAGAAATAGAAGATAATCTCTGCCTTGAGGAACTCACAGCTCTAATGAGGGAGACAGAAGACTTGAGTTTCAGTCCTAACATTTATTAGCTACATAACTATGGACAAGGCACTTTAAATCTCAATAAATCTTAATTCCTTGTCTGGAAAATGGGGATAAGGATACTTGCCATTTCTGTCCTCAGCATGGCAGAGTAGGAATCAGAGAAATGGGGTTTAAATCCTGTCTATGATGCTTTCTCTCTGTTTTACATTGGGTGAGTAACCCTCCTAAGCCTCAGCTTTATTATCTGGAAAGCTGGAACAGTTGGAGTAAAAGGTTTCTGAGATCCAATTAGGTTTTAGGTCTAGGAGCCTATGAACATCATAGATTTGTTGGGAGTGGAGTTTTTCAAAAATATGCACTGTTTATAATTATCTCATCTTCCCCCATTTGCTGATATTTCTGCTCAGTATCGTGTAACAGCCCAAGTTGTTGCCACTGCAATGTGCCCAAGTTTTCACTGTCTGCCAACAGAATCAGGCATTTACACCTGTTGCCCAGTGGCAGATCCTGTAATGGCATCGACATTGGTGCAGATTTGGTGGGTACAGAACTGTAGATTGGGAAGGGTCTTTGGGAAACATCTGGTCCAGAAATAGTGCCAACGTCGATGATAATGCAAGAAATTGTCCCACTTTGGTGAACCCTCTTCTGATTTGGTTTGACCACACTGAAATGTCCCTCCCTCGCTCTGGAATCATGCGTGCTTCGAAAGCAAGCATGGCATACACTTGTCCAATATTTTAGCAAGTTTTCTTAACTGAGCACCCTCTTACTATGGGGTCACTCAGGCATGCTACTTATTCCACATTCCTTGTATGCAGAGCTCTGTGGTCAGAGGGGCCAAGGCAAGAGATAGAGCCCTTGCCCTCCATAATATTCTTGTGGTGACAGAACTAATAGGAGGAAAAGTTGATAAAGAAAAACTAAGATTTGCTATTCACAAGTAAGTACCCGGGTGATGAGTGGATTAAAGGCAGGTGGAGCCCGTTCATGAAGACTTTCTGGGGAAGTTTGGAAGGTGAGTTTAAAGGAAAGCTTTGCAAGAGGGAGATGGCTAAGAGGAGGTTGGAAGGACGTTATGGTCCGATAGTACCAAGGGAGAGGACTATCTGGGTAGATTCTAGAGAAGCCGTACTCCCTGCCCTCAAGGGCCTCTTAATCTGATTTGCCAATATCATCTGAATGGTGCCATGAATAATACTGACATGATTTCAATCAAGGAAAGGCAATTTCAGAGGCAGAAAAATCTATAAATTGTTAGATCTAGTGTGAAAGCATCCTGGTATTTAGGGGTTTTCTTATATTTGTTTTGTGTTTTTTTTTTTTTCCAACTAAGTGGTGGCATGCTAACTGTTCTAAATATTCTGCTGAGCCATCTCAAGATGAATAACTGGTTCTTCACTTGATTACTTTCCTTGCTTTTAGGATTCCAGGCCACACCTCTTTCTTATTGGCTGCATTGGAGTCAGTGGCAAGACCAAGTGGGATGTGCTGGATGGGGTGGTTAGACGGCTCTTCAAAGTAAGTGATTCCTGAAGGCGTTAGTGATCAAGCACTGGGCACCAGAGGTGGGAGTCCTTGTTTAGAGATATCTAAACTTGCACCCGCCCTATGATTGATCTTGACTTACTGCTTCTGTTCCTGTCTCTGAGAAGATGAATCAAAGAGTTCTTTGTTTCTTTTTTAACCAACAAGCATTTGCTAACTGCCTACTGTATGCAAGAGCATTGTCCATGTTCATCATAGACTCTTTGGAGATAGCCTTGTGAACACATTCCAATTCATCCTACACAATGCTGCTTTGATATTAATTGATATTTCTTTATATATGTATCTATCAATATATCATTATTTTATTATACATATTATCATATATAATGTTATTTATCAATGATATATACATATATGGATGTATATATCTCAATACATTGATATTCTTTTAAAAAAAGGTCTGACTGTGACACTCTCATTCTCAGTGGTTTTCTTCTGTCCTTTCCTATTTGGTATTTCAAGCCCCTCAGAGTGTGGGTCCAGTCTACTATCTTTAGGCTATTGAACATTACTTTCCTTCATGCCGTCCATGTTCCAGTCAGTCCTGCTTACTTGCTATCCCCTCTACATGGTATTCCATTTTCTAGCTCCATGCCTGTTGTTTCCTATTGGAATCTGGAATGTGCTTCCTCCTCCCCTCTGCTTCATAGAATCCTTGGCCCCCTTCAAATCTTAGTTTACATGCCACCTTCTACAGAAAGCCAATTCCCATTCTTCCAGTTTTTAGTGTTCTCCTCTCCCCACTTCCTCATCCCACACCTCCCATACACACATCTGAGGTAATAATTTCAGTATATTTTTAATCATCTTTGCACAAGTTGCTTCTCCCAAAAGAATTTAAACTCCTTGAGGTCAGGGGCTGGCTCGGTGTGTATCCCAACACCTAGTCCAGTGCCTGGCACAAAGTAGGTGCTTAATAAATAAATGAAAAGTCTATCTACAAATGGGCTCAACTAGCGTTACCTGTGAGATTAAGGTCTCAGCAAGTTAGTTTCAAATAGAGAAAACTCTTCTTAAGCCAAAGATTACATCCCTCACTTTGGTCAGCCAACTTACAAATTATGTGTTTACAAGATTGAGCAATTTAGATTTTCTTCCGCCATTGCAAAAATAACTACAAGCTATTTCTGCCTTGCTGGTGGGACCCTTCATAGATTCAGGACAATATGGCACAACTGAATATCCACAGAATACTCACTGGAAGAGGAAGGGAGACAAGAAGAAACCTGGTGGACTCACCAAACTTTTCCCCAATCTCAAATGATTTAGTAGTGTTGCCAACTCAGTTACTGTATTGTTCCATTCCACCTTAGAAAAGAAGATAGGACTAGGTCTAAAGAGAACTATCTAGGATTTACTGTATGATTCCCAAAGTGGGTGCCACCACCCCCTGGTGGGTGCTGCAGCAATACAGCGGGGCAATGATAGCCACAGGTGCATTTATCTTTCCTATTAATTGCTATTAAAATTTTTAAAAATTAATTTCCAGGGGCGCTAAGTAATATTTTTTTCTGGAAAGGGGGCAGTAGGCCAAAAAAGTTTGGGAACCACTAATTTAGATGAACCTTCCCCCTAGAATCTAAATTGATTCCTCACCTGAAATCTCTTAATCATATATTCCTACCTTCAAGGAGACTCATGAAAACTGAACTGGCATTTCCCTTTTCAAAGTACCAGGACCTCCCACTTGTGTGTGCCCTGATCTTTGCTGGAAGCAACCCCTGAATGCTTATCCCAGGAACTTGTTTAGACACATTTTTGCTCAGAAACATAAGAGGAATTTCTAGGAAAAAAAAGCTTCATGCCAGAGCTGTCTTCTACAGTCTCCAACCCCACTTTCGGCCCTGGTAACTAGAAGTCTCGATGAGCTCAGAAGAAGTAGCCTAACTTTTCCATGCTCAGTTAACCCAGACTAAATGTACACAAACTTGTCAGAGCTTTTTTTTTTAAATTGCTAACCAAATAAATCATTATTTGCAAAGGCCTTAAGGGAACACTAGAAGTATCAAAAGCATTTATAGACAGTCAGCTCGTCTTCCATTCACTACAGTTCTGTTTCAACTCAGACTGTCTGAAAGAGAAGATGAGATGGTCATAAATCACCCACTGAAAACATGAGTCACCTACAGATCTGAGCTGGAGCTTTGATCAGTCTTTATTTTTTTTCCCTGAATTTCTCCAGGAATACATCATTCATGTGGATCCAGCAAGTCAGCTGGGCCTGAATTCAGACAGTGTTCTAGGCTACAGCATTGGGGAAATCAAAAGGACCAACACTCCAGAGACTCCTGAGCTACTACCCTGTGGCTATTTGGTTGGAGAGAATAACACCATCTCAGTTTCTATCAAAGGTAATTAGGCTAAATGCAGAGTTCAGAGCTCCCTGCTTGTCAGTTGTCACTCTCATTTTAAGACTCGGCAGAAGGAATTATAATTGCATCCTTTTTCCCCTCTACTACAGTTGTTCTTAAGATGCCTTCAGTCCTTTAAACCAATCCCAGAGGTTTGTAAAGGGCTACTGTTCGTTGCTGAAATTAGATACAAAAGGACCCCATTAGTCTTGTGACTTTAAGAAGATGGGTTTTCCAGGGATATTGCCCCATCTCTACAATGGGGATAATAACAACAGAACTACCCAAGGCCAATATTAAGGATCAAAAGATATCCAAGATTTTATAAAATATCATGAGCATCAACTTATCCTCTTACAAAAGAAATGAGTCTTAAGTAATTAATACAGGAATATCTGCCCTAAATGACTGCTTCTTTTTAAAAATGTAGATGACAGTGGGAAGATATGCAAGAGGTTGCTCTGATTCACAGGATGTCAATACAAATTTATTATAAAAATTAAAATGAAATGTTTTAGAACTATGGGCATTTGTGCAAAGGTATCTTGAATACCTTCTGTTATCAGAATTCAGTCATGGGGAACAATTGAGGTTCATTTAAAAATATACTCCCAGTTCTGTTGTTGTCAGCTGGTATGATACTGAAATTGGACTTGGTGCCTTCCAGGGATGGAGAATGTGCAAAGGGACAGCTAGGTGGCTCAGTGGATAGAGTGCCGGGCCTGGAGATGAGAGGTCTTGAGTTCAAATCTGGATTCAAATATTTCCTTTCTTACCTGGACCTGGACAAGTCACTTAAACCTCATTTGCCTAGCCCTTACTATTCTTTTGCCTTCGAATGATTCTTAATATTGATTCTAAGACAGAAGACAAGGATTTTATTTATTTATTTATTTTTAGCGTAGAGAAAATTTCTTCCAAAAATGTTCAGTCTAGTGCAGACAATTCAGTTCAGTCTGCAGGGAATCAGGTATGACGTTATTATAGGCTGTTCTGAAGATGTGCCTCTTCCCTCAGTCATGTGTACCTAGAACCATGGCAAATGGTAAAATCTAAATAGATTGCTAATCTGAAATTTCTCGGTCATTCATTGACTTTCAAGGAAACTCCTATCCAAATTCAACTGGCATGTTCCTTATTGAAGCACCAGAGCCTCTTATTTTTAATCCATCTCTAAGAGCTATGGAGGCATAGTAGAAAACAAGATGGACCTAGACATAGGAAGCCTAAATCCCAGCCTCCCTTAGAAACTTGCTAACTAACAGAAAAGTTAATTAATCTCTTAGAACCTCATTTTCTTCTTTAAAATGAGGGAATGATATTCATTTTCTTCCATAGGTTTATGTAGGGAAAAGCACTTTAAAACATTATAAAATATTAGGTAAATATGAATTACCACTGTTATAATTATCATTATTACTGTCCTCACTGAATGATCTGTTATGTCTAAAATATATAGAATTACAATTTCTCTAGTTTCTTGAGTTTCAGGAGTGTAAGAGTTTTGTTTTCTAAGTTATTTTGCTCCCTTCCTTCCCCCACCTAGGCATAATACAAGATTCAGGCTTGTTGCAGTGGAAAGAATGCTGGCTTTGGAGTTAGAGAATCTAGGTTCAAGTCCTACATCGCCTCTGATGCTTACTAGTTTTGTAACCTTGGGCAAATCACTTCTCTATGCTGGCTTCAGTTATATCGTCTGTAAAACAGAGGAGTTGCTCTGGGTGATTTCTGAAACCCTTTCCAAATCTGTTTCTACAGTCCTACAATCTGACCCAGCCAGGATTATTTCTAGACACAACTGGAAAGACTTGGCTCCTCCAAAATTAAGTCATTTCAACATTATAAACTGCAGGGATTTCCCAATGTCAGCGAGAAGCCATATTTCTCCAATTCTAAAACAGATGTATCTTATTTTACCCAGGCTCTTGTTTCCTAGAAAAGGTATATCCTTGGAATTTGAATGAATCAAATCTCTATCTCCTGGCATCATCACTTCACTTTTTTTTTTTTTTTTTTAGCATTTTCTATAGTTCTTTAGCAAAGTTTTGCATTCTTTAAGGTTAAAATTCTTTGATCCGTTACCAATGAAGAGGCATGAGAGGATACTTTATGGAAGGAATGACTTTTTCATATGGGATGTGCTCTCACTAGAGTTGTAGAAATGGAAGTCAGATTGCAAAGGATCGAAGGAGGGAGTCAGTGTGAAGTAGGACTGGGTTATTCAGAGCTATCCTTTCCAAGAACTCATTCCCTGAAGGGTTGTTTTAAGGCATTTAGTAAATCAATGATCCAAGGTATTTGGAGCACTGATTATAAGATGGGGATCAGAGGAACCTATAGGCAATAGGCTGCCAAGCTAGTCAGGACAATTCAGCAAACATTTGCTGAGAATCTCTCATCTGAAAGATGTGCTTAGGTTCTGAGGAGGTGGAGAAGCCTAAGAATATAGCTCATACATTTCCCTGACTTCAAAGAACTTATATAATTACTAGAAGAGATTAAATAGGTACCTAACACAATGAAGAATGATGTACTTAAAGAAAAATACAATGGGTGTAGAAGGAGCAGTCAGTTACCTCCCCTTCCTACCCACCACTTGCCCTGGAATGAAGAAATAAGGCAGCTAGCAGGGGAGGAAATTTTCATACCAGAGAATGGTAGAAAATTCAAGGCAGAGGAAAGAACAGGAGTCCAGATATAGAGGCAAGAAAATGTAAGGAGCATATGTGGCATGATGATTGTCCACTTTGGCTGAAGCATGGAGTATATGTAGAGAGAATGTGAGCAGTAAGCTTCTAGTTTAGGACCAAAATCATGAATGTCCTTGAACACTAGGCTGAGTGGTTTGGACTTTATTCTTCAGATAGCAATCATGAACAAGTCATTGGAAGATGGAATGGAGAAGGAAAGGGTAGGGCTTGGTGGCCAGAGGTGGGTTCTTAGAAGAAAATCTAGAAACAGGATGGTAGGATGAATAGGTGAAAAGAAAGTTTGGAGAAAGAGGAACCAGTAGTCTTTGCAAAAATGTAATAAAGTCCTGAATTAGACTAGAGTGTTGGAAAGGAGAGAGCAGATTCGAGATACCATATTTGGTGTTTGAATTACATTATAATGATTTACTTTTGATTTTCATTCTCCATGTGGTAAATGACTTGAAAATCTGACTAGTTTTTAAAGATGGCCATTGGCTTCCCTGCTGTCTCCTATGTATTCTGTTTCGATGTAGATAATAAAGATATAGAACAGGCCAGGACCCAGGGTCCAGGTAAGCTAGAGAGCAAGATCTGTCAGACACTGAGGTCCAGTTAGAAAATGGGTAAAGTCCTGGGCATCAGTTAATGTAGAGGAAAAAGACAAATATTAGTGAGGCAGGGGAATCTAGAAAGTAAATAAAATTCCTCCTCTTAGTCTTCCTTGAAGGAAGATAAGATATAAATAACAGGTAACTATAATACACAATAATGTATAATAATTCCAGTAGAGAGCTCTATGGTCCAAAGGATAAAAGACCATCATTATTAAGAGGATATAAAAGACTTCTTGGAAGAAGGGATTTTTGTGTAGATACATTCTCACAAAAGTCATAGAAATGGAAATTTCTCTCCACCTCTCCTTTCTCCTCTATTATCTGTCTGTCTCTCCCCACCCCCATATCTATTACTTTCTCCACACCCAAAATCCCCCCCACCCAAGAATTGTCTTGAGGCTCAAATAAGATAACTTGTATGATTTACTTTTCAACCTTTAGAGTCAGTTGTTTTTATTCAAGTGAGATTTTACACTTTGCATTTCTCTCCCAAATACAGGCCTCTCTGAAAACAGCCTGGACTGTCTGGTCTTTGAATCCCTTATCCCCAAACCCATCCTTCAGCGGTACGTCACCCTTCTGACAGAGCACAGGCGGATCATCCTCTCTGGACCCAGTGGAACTGGAAAAACATACCTGGCTAACCGTCTATCTGAGTACATGGTCCTCCGAGAGGGACGGAAGTTGGTAGATGGAGTCATTTCCACCTTCAATGTAGACCATAAATCTAGCAAGGTGAGAGAATCAGATTAAGTGCCAAGCTTGAGCTTCACCTGACTCTTGCTGGATGATTGACAATTTCCAAAAATAGTGAAACCCCCTTTCTATAACCTACGTTTTATTTCACTTTTTACTAATTTATTTTTTTCTGGTATATACACAAATTATCGCACAAAATGTATTTCCACATTGTTCATTTTCGTAAATGAATAATTTTATAAAACCAAAACCCCAAAACATAGACCCAATTAAACAAGTGAAAAATTGTATGCTTTCATCTGCATTCCAACTCTGACAGTCCTTTCTCTGGAGGTAGATAGCATTCTTTTCTCATAAATCCCTCAGAATTGTCCTCAATCACTGCATTGCATAGCCTCTATTTTAGAGATTGAGTCAGTTAGATTTATCTTCCTAGCTTCACTTTTATGCCTTTCTAGCCCCCAATTATAAAGAACCTGGAATGAAAAACAACAGTGATTCAAATAAATTTAAAAAAAAAAAAACATTACTTAAGCACTTAGTATGTGCTAAGCCCTGGGAATGCAAAGCCTATACCTGCCCTCAAAGAGCTTATACTCTAATAGGAGACAAGATACACAAGTTAGTATTGACCAGGGAGGAAAGTTGCAGGAAATTGCGTTTGGTACCCGAATTAGGAGGAGAGGCAAGAACAGGTTCTATACATGTAAGTGATGAGAAAGAGTCCTGGGAGTGAAGCGAAAGGTGGCCAAAGCCCGAGTCTAGGATAGTGGACCATTGTGGTACCCACCAATGAAAACTTTTGAATCCTAGCTCAGGTGAAACTCCTTTGGGTTACTGCAACCCAAAATTTGAATCGTGTTTGCAGAGCAAAATCTAATTTTCCTATTAATTTCATGAAAACCAAGAAACTGGTTTGAATACTGGCTAATTCCAGAGTGGAAAAAAAACCCATGAGTTTTCTCCAGACATAAAGTGGTATTATGGATAAAGCCTGAATTTAAAAGACCATTCACTGAATTGGAAACCAAAGAATCAGGCTTTGCTTTTAGTTAGCTACATGACTTTGGACACAAAGTTACAATTAACCCCATTCCTCTGAGCCTCAGTTTCCCCAATCTGCAAAATAAAGGGACTGGAAGATTGTATCTATAGCATCACTTTCAACACTAACATTCTGGCAGCCATGCAGTATTTGGGACCCTAGACCTTTCTTAATTGAGGCCCGAAAAAAATCCATAAATCCTGCTCCTTGGGGTGGGATGGTGATAGAATACAAGCTACATAAAAGTGTGGGAGGAATTTAGGAGAGAAAATCAAGCTTATTTTTATAGTAAAAAAGCTAATTTTTTTTATTTATGTGCAATCTCAAATTTAATATTTCTGAGGGGAAAATTATTAGCTTTGAAATTTTCTATGGAACCCCTAATCATGTCACAAGGAACACTAGGGTTTCATGGAACACAGTTTGGAAGGATAGTCAGAGCAGTTTCGACTTTTGCTGCTCCTAAGCTGCCATCTTGACTCTGCCACCCTTGGCACACAGGTTGGCAAAAACTACATTCTTTAAAAAAAGCAAAGAACTAAAAGTATGCTTTTTATTAAGTGCTCAACTAATACCCATATTGTGTTAAGAAATGAGTTGTATGGTAGAAAGCAGGCTGGATTTTGGAGCAGACTAGGTTTGAATCCCAGTTTCACTATTTTCTTACTTGTGTGACAATAAGCAAGTCAATTTAACCTCTGGGGCCTCAGTTCCTTCATCTGCAAAATAAGGGAATTGAGCTAGGTGGAAGCCTCACAGATGCCTTCCAGCTTTAGATCTATGATCTTTTAAAGCTTAAATGGGTAAAACATGGGTTTAGAAGCATCTGAGCCTCCCTAGAGAGGCTGGCTTCTCCGTGAAGGGACCTCTCACCAGCTTGCTCCTTCTTTGCTCTTCATTGGGTCCTTTGTAGGAACTCCGCCAGTACCTGTCTAACCTTGCCGATCAGTGCAACAGCGAAAACAGCCCTGTGGATATGCCTCTAGTCATCATTCTGGACAACCTCCATCATGTCAGCTCCTTGGGTGAGATCTTCAATGGGCTTCTGAACTGCAAGTACCATAAATGGTAAGGACATACCAGGAACCTTGAGGGCCCCTGCAAGCCACTCTCCCAGATAGATAATTTGGTGAAATTGAGTGCCGACTGATTAATAAAGTAATACAGCAATGAATTTTTCTTGTGACTTACTGGGCGGTTTTTTTAGATGCTAAAAGTTCTTCTACACACTGGATGCAAATACAATGGTATTAGGCTAGGTAGGTGGCTCAGTTGATGAAATCCAGGTCTGGAGATAGGAGGTCCTGGGTTCAAATCTGGCCCCAGATACTTCCTATCTGTGTGATCCTGAGCAAGTCACTTAATCCCCATTGCCTAACTCTTTCCCCTCTTCCACCTTGGAAGATACTTATATGTATATATATATATTTAGTATAGATTCTAAGATGGAAAGTATGGGTTGTTTTATTAAAATGGAATTTCTTGTATGTAATCCTTTTTTGCCTTATAATTTCCTCCTTGTTAATTTCCCCTGCAGTCCTTATATAATTGGCACAATGAACCAGGCTACCTCTTCTACCCCCAATCTACAGCTTCACCATAATTTCAGGTAAGGTATATCCATTGTACTATCCTAATTTGGAAGTGACATGAAAGATAGTAGTCTCTCCCGACCTGTATAAGCATTGGTACTCCAATTTGACTTCCAAGATGAAACTTTGACTTCTCTTCCTTGGAAGACCATTTTGGACAGTGATTTAACTTTTTCCAGCTCGTTGTCTATAGCAATCCATATGTATACCACCTGTTGGCCTCTCTCCTCACCAATGCTGAAAGTGAATATATCTGATGAAAGCTGTTATTTAAGAGTATTTTCCAAGCTTCTGAGTCTATGAGACCTTGACATTCGGTTCATCTTTTATCAATCCCAGATGGACTCACTCATCCCCCCTTTTTCCTTCCTTATTTCCATCACCCGTAAATGTGAAGTGATAAAGAATGAACTTCATCAGAGTGAGTTGTTAATATATTTGCATATGTCAAGAGTTAGGACTAAACTTATTGGTTTCTCAAAAAGTATGGGAAATGAGTGGAGGAAAAGAAGAGATTTCTTGGAGCATAGAAAGTGCCTAATTAAGTGTTTACTTGATTGATTGATGTTCAGCTGCTATTGTGGTCAAGAATTGGAAGGAGATCATTAAATAGTTTTATAGCTTTCACCTTGCCAAGCATACTGGTTGCTGCCTTGGTGTGGTCCTCTCCAATCATCCAGACTAAAAGTTACAGGAGAGGAGTCACGAACTGGGAGGATAGGGCTAGGAGGTATCATTGCTCTGTCACAGCCTTTTGCTCTGAATAGTATACCTCTATGACATCTCAGTCCTGTTTCTAAGATCTCCTTCCATATCATAGCTATAATCAGGAGCAGGATTGGCATTTTAATATGGTTTGATTAGAGAGTCTTGACCAGAGCTGTGACTTGCAGAGAGATACTAACCCTTCAGGGCCACTGTCTTCCCCCAGATGGGTGCTGTGTGCCAACCACACTGAGCCTGTAAAGGGTTTTCTTAGCCGTTTCCTGAGGAGGAAGCTCATTGAAACAGAAATCAGTGGACGTGTGCGGAATGCTGAGCTTGTGAAAATCATTGATTGGATCCCGAAGGTCTGGCAACATCTCAACCGCTTCCTGGAGGCTCATAGCTCTTCAGACGTCACTATTGGTGAGAGTTGAAAAGGATTTCAGACCCATGGTAGTACCAGTGATGGTTCAGTGGATAGGAAGAAAGGGAAGGCAAAGTGAAAAGGTGAATGTCTAAGTGTTCTCATCACCCTCAAAGGGTAGGTGCTCTGGAGCCTTCTACGTGCCATATCAGTGAGAGACTTTTCTAATCATGCGTTTGGTGATGACTCCTTCCAAATTCTAATTTCCTGTGTTTGTGGAGAGAGAAGAAGGTATAGATGATTAAAATTCACAGAGAATTCCCCAAAGCTTGTTTTCACTTTCTCCAGTGCTAAGCCTTTCACCACTTCTGCTTACAGAAAGCCAAATCGCTACTGTAGATTTCTCCTCTCCCTCCCCTGGGCCAACCATAGCCAGAGGTGCTGATGGAGTAGGGGAGTTGCCTGAAAGGCACAGCAGAGGAGAAGAAGAGAAAAAAGAGGAGGTTAGAGGATAAGATCCTAACTAGCCAAAAGCTGCCCATAGAAATATTTTACCCCGAAGGCTTGAAAGAGGCTTGACCCCCAATGTTCAAGATGGCCAATTCCGTTCTAGAAGATATCCTTTAGAATCCTTCGCATTTGAGGATCTCTGCCAGAACAGAATCCTGCAGGCTGTTCTTTCTCTTCCTTCATAAAGTCTAGTTTCTAAACTCTTTTGGTCAGTTCCTATCAATACCCTAACCCTCTTCTTGAGCATGACCCCCTCCATGATCTTTGTGTCAAGGGCACACAGCTTGAAGTCCGATGTCCACTTGAGTCTCTGACTCTTCTTTTCTTGTCCTCTTCCAGGTCCTAGGCTCTTCCTGTCCTGCCCCATAGATGTGGATGGTTCGAGGGTTTGGTTTACAGACTTGTGGAACTACTCGATTATCCCCTATCTCCTGGAAGCAGTCAGAGAAGGACTACAGGTGAGAAGAGCATTTGGGAGCTGGTTTCCCATGACCAGGCTCCTTTGGCAACCAGATAACTCACCCTCATCCCAAAGATCCTGTTTGTCCAGGCTATAAAAGCTTTTGATCATGGGCTGCCATCCAGCTATCTTATTGAAGAGGAAAGAAGTGGGTGTGCATACAAATTTCCCTGCCAGCCAAATGACTCCAAGCTGTAGTAACTGTCTGTAGCAGCTGGAGATCATGAATACATGAATTTTTCACCTTGTGCTTAGCACAAGGAGTACAACGGTTGGGCTAAAATTAGAGTCTGTGACAATTTTATTGTTGATCCTGAAGGCAATATAAGAAGCTAAATCTGTATTTCAAAACCTAAGCTGAGTAATTAATAGGCAGAATGCCAGGGGGTATAATCTTCAAGCCAGTTCACAGTCTCTGTCTCTAAGACCTCCTTTGTTTTCTCAGCTCTCAAGCAGTAATGTTTGTGTGTTTGTTTAAACTGTAGGTTTTGAAAATAAGTCAGTATTTGCTATAATAACGCTTTTGGGGAAGCCATAGATAATACTGAGAAAATATGGGAGATTTGTATTCATAATTAATGCCAGCAATGCTATCCTTCAGAAGTCAGAGCAAAAATAACTTAAAGGAAAAGAACTAGGGATGTTGATTCTGGAGAGCACTTGAGAAGTCAAGGGATGATCATTACTGCCTCTGGGTTTTTGAGGGGCCAGTGGAAGAAAGATTAGACTTATTCTAATTGGAAGAAAGATTAGACTTATTCTAATTCACCCCAGAGATCTGAACTAGGAACAGTAGTTGGTAGTTTCAGATGGGATGACTTCAACTCAGTGAAGAAAAATCTTCCTAATTAGGAGAGCTCTTCCAAAGTGGAATGGGTTGCCTCAGGAAGTATAGTGAGTTCCCCATTGTATAAAATCTTAAAGAAAACATTGTTAATCAGACCTGGAGACAGGAAGGGTATTAGGAAGTCCTGGGTCCAAGTGTCGGCTTAGAGATTTCCTAGCTATGTGACCCTGGGCAAGTCACTTAACCCCCATTGCCTAGCCCTTACCACTCTTCTGCCTTGGAACCATTACTTAATATTGATTCAAAGACAGAAGGTAAAGGATTTCAAAAAAAGAAGACAATGTCATTTTTCAGTTATGTCTGGCACTTCATGACCTTATCTGTGATTTTCTTGGCAAAGATACTAGAGTGGTTTGCCATTTCCTTCACCAGCTCATTTGATAGATGAGCAAACTGAGGCAAACAGGGTGAAGTGACTTGCCCAAGATCACATATCTAGTAAGTGTGTGAGACCAGATTTGAGCTCAGGAAGTTTGAGTCTTCCTGACTCCGGCCTTGACACTCTATCCCCTGTGCCATCTGATGCCCCTGAAGAAGAAATAAAGACATTAATTGCCCCTGAAGAAGATACTTGTGGGGAAATTAATGCTATAGTGATAATTCCTGTTTGATTATGCATTAGGATGAAGGACCTCAGAAATCCTAGAAGTGGTCCTGTGGTTGATCAGCATATCATGGATTGAATATATTTTAAAAGTCAAAAAATCGCTACAAAGGTCTAGTCAAAAGGTTTTGTCGTTATTGTTGAGGGTGGGAAAAGATTGGTTCTAACATCTTTAGATCCAGGCTACTGTATCTCCTCTTGATAATTAAGTAGTAATCTTAGGATCTCTCTTTGTCAGCAGTTTCTCCCACCACTAACACTGATCACATCCTCTTGTAAATCTTCTAAAATTTCTATGTCCCAAAATTCATTACCCTGAAACCAACCTATTAATTAACATCTCTAGACTTAACAAAGCTGATCCTTAGATGGCAAACATTTCTTTAGTGGATTCATTCACATAATGAAAGTCTTTCCGACTTGATAGAGGACCTACGAGGTCTAATGTTCCTTTGCCCAAACCTTTGAAAACCCGGCATCACATACCATACCGAGGTGACAGAAGAGAATATTAGTGGGCAGAGGGCTGGCCATGGAGTCAGGAAGACCCAAGTTCCAATCCCAGCACAAACACTTGCTAGTTGTATAACTGAAGGCAAGTCATTAATTTCTCTGAACTTCAGTTTCCTTATCTCTAAAATAAGAATAATAATGTTCCTTCTTCACTCATAGCTTTATGATGAGTATCAAATGAAATGATATGTGAAAAGCAATTTGCAAACCTCAGATATTAGTATTAATGTCAGTTATTTGTCATTTTTTCCCTTGAATTAACTCAAATTTACTTTAAAAAATGAGTTGCTGGGGGCAGCTGGGTAGCTCAGTGGAGTGAGAGTCAGGCCTAGAGACAGGAGGTCCTAGGTTCAAACCCGGCCTCAGCCACTTCCCAGCTGTGTGACCCTGGGCAAGTCACTTGACCCCCATTGCCCACCCTTACCAATCTTCCACCTATGAGACAATACACCGAAGTACAAGGGTTTAAAAAAAAAATGAGTTGCTTCCAAATTCTAAAGAACTAAAATGCTTATGAATTATTTTAGGGAAATATTAGCTTAACATAAAGAAGCAAATAACTTCAATTTAGTTTTAATTTTTGTGATTGTTTCATTTAAACTTTCAATGACAAGTACAGCATTCAAACATATAAAACAAATAACCAAATAGAGTTATAATAGATGATTATAAAACAAATAACCAAATAGTAATTATAATAGATGATACCTATCTGTAAGCATCCATTATTTACTGATTTATTCAGCTCAACCTCAAAGACTTTTAAACAGTTTTCCTGGCATCATTCTTATTTTCATTATATTTTCTATACATAGGATATGGATTTGTTCCTATTATTTTTGCTTCGACATAGCTGCAGTCAATGTGTATTTTCTTTTATTTTTTTGTCTTTATTTCTGTATCATTTAAGTCTTTTCATGTTTTTTTTTACTTTGTCACACTGTTTTGTAAGATATGATAATATTCCATTTCATTTATATAGTATAAGTTTTTCAACCATTGCCAGCTTATTGGAAATGCTTTATTTCAGGGCCTTTTCTTGTTTGTTTTTGCAATTACAAATAGTGCTGTCACTTCCTGGCTTTGTGACCCTGAGCAAATCACTAAGCCTGATTGCCTTGTTCTTTCTTCTCTTACATCTTAGAATTGATACTAAGACAGAAGTGAGTGTGTAAAAACAATTAGTGCTGCCAGAGATATTTGGATAGAAAAGTCTTTCATTAATACTTTTGGGGTGTAGGTCAAAGGATGTGAACATTTTGGTAATACTGCTTTCCAAAAATAGGTTAAATGAATCCAGAACTCTACCAGCTATATTTTACTACATCCTGGGATCTTGTGGTCTTTTATAATCTTATGAATAGGAAATATGCTTGTAGGGTTGCAATATTATAATAGCCTCTATAAATGGGGAATACACATTTGTAATGTTGACACTAAAGATATGTACTCACACATACCCAAACAATAAGATAAAGTTGGATGGTATCTTACCTGCATTAAAAAACCAAAATTATAGGTCTAGAAAACTTGACTCACATGGGAGATAGAGAAACAATGATTTTGGAGAGAACTCCTTCCCCATACTTCTACTGATGAAGGGAAAGAACACAGAGGGACGTAACCTGAACCACACTGAACCTGCCACCACTCTCCTCTCCATTAATCCCAAAGTGCAAATAGTGACCATTTTGTGGCCAATTAGGACTTCCTATAAGAACTAAAGAGCAGGTAGATGGTATAGAGAATAATGAGTGGTCCCTGAAGACAGGAAGACTCATCTTTCAGACACTCACCAGATGTGTGACCCTGGGCAAGTCACAACTTTGTTTGCCTCAGTTTCCTCATCTGCAAAACGAGATAGAGAAGGAAATAGCAAACCACTTTTGTAAAGAAAATCCCAGTTGGGGTTGCAAAGAATTGGACACAACTAAACAGCAAGAACAACATAAGTTCATAGGTTCTAAATGCAATATTTCAATAAATGTTTCACCCACATTGTTCCTAAAATTGTAAAGTGCCAGGACCCCTATGTTTTTCAGCTCAAAAATCTTTGACCAAAAGCTTTTCCTTTCTCTTGGTTCTGCTTCTGCTTTTCTTTTGTACATTTGTCAACACATGCTTTATAGAGAACGACAAATATTGTGGCAGGAACAATAGGTTTGGAATCCAAGAATGTGAACACATCCTAACTTTACTCCTTGCTACCTGTGTGGTCCTGAACATGTCAGTTAACTTTGGACCTCATTGTCTTCATCTCTAAAGGATCAAAAGGATCAGGCTAGATGATTTCTCTTATAATCTTTTTTTTTTATTAATAGAATTTCTTTCCAGGTATCTCAGCTCCTCTATCCCATCCCTCCACCATAAAAGTCATCACCCAGCTAGAAGATATATATATACATATATGTATATATATGTATATATATATATAAATTATGTCTTTCACTTTTTCACTTCTTAGTTCATTCTCTGGAGGTGAACATTCATAAGTTACTCTTCAAATATTACACCTGTAGTTGTTTCTCTTCTTTTCATTCTTCATTATCTCATATAGTTTATCCATGTTTTTAAAAATTAATCTGCTTATTGTTTCTTATGGCACATTAGTGTTCCATCACAAGCATATACCACAATTTGTTTAGCCATTCCCCAATTGATGGACATCCTGTCATTTTCTAGATCTTTGCCACCACAAAGAGAGCTGCTGGAAATATTTTGGGATATATGGATTCTTTTCCTTTTCCCCTGATTTCCTTGTGAAATAGGATCAACAATTGTATTGCTGAGTCTAAGGGTGTGCGCAATTTAATAACTGAGCATAATTCCAAATTGTTCTTCAAAATGACTGGATCAATTCACAGTTCCAGCATCAGTGTATTAGTGTCCCCACTTCTCCAAATCCCTTCCACATTTACCATTTTGCTCTTTTGTCATTTTAGCCAATCTGATGGGTATGAGATGATACCTCAGAATTGTTTTGGTTTGTATTTCCCTATCAGTAATTTAGAGCATTTTTTCATATACCTATATTGGCTTATTTCTTCAGATGAAAACCGTTTATATCTTTTGCCTATTTATCAATTGAGAGATGACTCTTATTCCAATAAGTTTGTCAAAGTTTCCATATACTTTAGATATGAGATCTGTATCCAAGGGACTATGAAATTTTTTCCCCTAATTTTCTGCTTTCCTTCTATTCTTGGCAATGTTTGTTTTATTTATACAAAAATTTTCAATTTGATATACTCAAAATTATCCATTTTATATCTCACAATGCTCTCCATCTTTTGTTGACTCATAAATTCTTCTCCTGCCCATACATCCAATAGGTAATGTGTTCCTGTTCTTCTAATTTGCTTATGATATCTCCTTTTATATCTAAATCATGTACCCATTTTTATGTTATCTTAGGGAATGGTATAAGATATTAGTCTAGACAGTCTTGCCAATTTCTAAGGTATTTCTTAACTCCATGTTCAGGTAATCACAGTGTAGCATCCCTTCAAGAAAAATCTTACTGCAAGAAATCTTTTATTGTCAAAGTGGCAATGTTTACCTTAATCCCTCCCCCACCAAAAATTCTTTTTTTCAAGCTTCCTTCTCTTTGCAATACTGTTTAGTTGCCAAAATGACAAGTGGAGTATCAAGTTGGCTTCCACTGATTTCTAAAAATGGATCATTAATAAAGACATGATCTAGAATATACTGTAACTTCATTCTTTTGAACTTACCCTGACACTTCCTAACTTGCCTGATTCCTGGCATCTGCTTTATCTCATAAACCTTTCAAGGCTGAAGTCTCAAAGGCCAAATGACAATCGAGTGAGGAACCGAACAAAGACAAGAACAAGAGTGATTGTCCAAACACTATGTGAAAAATGAACATCAAAGAACTGAGTGTCGATGACCAATTTTCTTTTCCTCTCCCTATTTATATTCTCTTTTGCCCAGAACTCAGTTCGTAAGGGAACAAGGACTATACTAGTAGCTCTAGTGATGCTGAATAGGGCTGGAGAATTTGCTGGATATATAAACTTTGCCTCCTCAGCAGTGACTGGAAAAGGTAGATTTTGCCTCTGCTCTCTGAGACTCATGCTTTCCCATGGGAAAGTCTCTGCTCTGCCCATAGCCATCTTGAGAAAGCTGCCTTGATGATCACTGAACAGTGGTTGACATTCCAAAGGCAGTGATAAAAAAAGTCCTACTGACTTCTCTGGAATTTGTGACCAGCATGGGTTATATCAGCAGACTTTTCCCTGCCAACATGAGAGTGCTTGAAGGGTTCAATGACTTCTCTCCTTTACTGCTTTTATCTGTCATGAACAGATGTCCAACCTAGTGATGGCCAGCCTGTCAAACAGCAGGTGGGATGATAACTGTCAAGGAATCCAGAGTAGGAACAGTCACTCTTAGGCAGGAAACTCTGATTATGAAATGTTTTGATACCTAATAGTTCAAAATGGTACTCAAACCTTTTAGAATAATTTATAGGAGACAGTTATTAGTTCCCTGTGCTACATGTCATCACTAGAATGCCTTTGGACACTCTCAGAAGAGGGAACCTGGGCATCATTCAGTCGATCTACCAAAAATAGGGATTGTGATATCTGATCCTGGGACTCTGTGTGTCACACAAACCCACAGAGGCCTCACAGAATCCACTGGTGTGTGAAGAATACTGCTCTCATTCTGATGTCATTTCCGAAGGAAAGTCTTTCTTTTTAAATAAATTTATTTAATTTTAACATTTTCTTTTTCCCAATTTTGGGTGCCAAATTCTCTTCCTCCCTCCACTCCTTCCCCGATTCATTAAAAAGGCAAGCAATATGAATCAGTTAGGCATCTGAAATCACATAAAACATATTGAAGAAATGGTCTTGACTACTCAGATCATCCTTTAGGTAGCTTTTAGCAAAGTATTTTTATTTGGAGCCATAGCTAAGGAACTTCAGGTGTGGGAACTCACTTCCTTAATGCAACTTGAACCTCATAACTTATGTCACCTCAGACAGATGAAATTGGTCTCAGCCAGTATGAGTTAGAGGCAAGTCTTGACCCCAGTTCTTCTTGACACCAAGACTGACTTTTATTCATTACATCATTCTGCCTTTATTTTTTTTTTTCATGATGCCATACTACCTTCTCTCACCTTCCTTTCTGACTATGAACAAGTCATTCCATCTCCTAGGGCCTTCTCAGACTGGACTGTCCCTCCACCAAGTCCAACTCCCTTCTCCCATTGGTGACTTCCTAATAAGTGCCTCCATTTTGTGGAGGAGTTCAAGCCAACCAGTTTTTATTCTCTTTGCCATCCACCCTGGGGTGGGGGGTGGGAAGACTTTCTTGACTCCAAAACTAAGTCTCTATGCCAAGTATATTCATTTCTCCCTTTTATCTCTCCCTTTTTGGATTATCATCCCTAATTAGAATGTAAACAGCTAGGTGACTCGATGGATAGAGCACTGTGTGCCATGTGCCTAAAAACAATGTAAGCACTTTAAGGACAAGGACTTTCTTTTTGCTTTTATTTTTATCCTCATTGCTTACTGGGTTTACATAATAAATGCCTAATAAATTCTTCCCATCTTCCTTGTATAAAATGAGATGTCTTTCCCCAAGCTCCCCAAACTAGAAGTCTCCTTAAGAGAAGGGACTTACATTTTTGTCATTGTATCCCCAGCAACTAACATAATATATGGCACATGAAAGACCTTTGATATAATAAAGGCTGGCTGCTGTCCACTTGTCAAATATGTATAAAGGGGATTTTTGGTCAGTTTGGATCAGGTGGCCCTCTGAGATATTTTCCAGTTCTATGATTGTGTTGAGTCATTTTAGTTATCTCTGACACTTGACCCCATTTGGGATTTTCTTGGCAGAGATATTGGAATGGTTTGCCATTCCTTCTCTAGTTCATTTTATTGATGAAGAAACTGAGGCGAACAGGGATAAGTGACGTGCCCAGGGCCACACAACTAGGATGTGTCTGAGGCTAGATTTGAACTCAGGTCTTCCTGATTCCAGGCACGGTAATCTATATACTCAGCCATCTAGCTGCCAGATTCTGGGATTAGATGATTCCCAAAGTCTCTTCTATCTTTAAGGTTCTATAAATCTAGAAGTCATGTCTTCTAATTCCCAGTACAGGGAATTTTCTCCCACACTGTGTTGCCTTGTAAAGGGCATTTTACTATGGGTCCTTAAGGTTTTCTAGAAGAAGAAATGACCCCAAAATAGCCACTCAACCAATAAGTATTTATTAATTGCCTACTCTATGCCAGGCATGATGCCAAAAACTAAAGATAGAAAAAGAAAGAAGATCATCCCTGTCCATGAGGAGGTCCTGACCAAAGTGGGGGTAGAGGAGGAGAAAATCTACAACTAAATGTCTATTAATAAACTATAGGCAGCATAAATAGGTAACAGTTAAGAGAGGGAAGACACTAGAATTAAGAGAGGTTGGGAAAGACATCTTGTAGAAGAAGATGAGATTGTGAATTGGGACTTAAAGGAAGCCAGTAGGTAGAGGGAAAGAAGGGAGAGCATTCCAGCCATGGGAGACTGCCATAGAAAATTCCCAGAGATATTGTCTTATTTGAAGAACTGCAAGCAGACCAATGTCACTGGAATGAAGGGTAGCAGCAACAGGAAATAAGGTAGAAGAAGACTGGAAAAGTAGAAGATAGGAAAGATTATAAAGAGCTTTGAATGCCAAAAAGCATTTTGTATGTGACTCTGGAGGTGATAGGAAACCACTCGAGTTTACAGAATGGGGGGGTCGGGACAGGGTTAGACCTGTGCTTTAGGAAATTCACTTTGGTGGTTAAGTGGATGAATTGGATTCTGGAGAGACTTGAAGCAAGTAGACCCTCCAGCAGGCTATTCTAGTAGTGCAAGTAGAAGGTAATGAGTTGCCTACATCAAGCTGAGGGCAGTGTCAAAGGGGAGAAGGAGGTGAATTTAGGAGGTGTTGCAAAGGTGAAATCTATATGCTTGTGATTTATCTACATATTGAGATCCCCTTCATTCATCTGATTACATGATGCCGAGCATTCCTACCTTTCAAAAGAGATCTTGAGCCAGGACGTTGCTGCCAAAACTTGTGAATCAATCTGCCGGCTCACATTTCTCAGGCAAGCCAGCAGGCATTGTACAGCCCAACAGAACCGATGTGCCTTCTGGTCCAATGAACTCTAAGCCCCACAGCGACAGCCTGGGAGATGCTACCCTTTCTTCAAGGGAAAATTAAGAGGGGCGTTCCATTTTTTGGAGAATGAGGCAATATTGCCCTCTGGTGGCAAATAATTCAGCTACTTGATGTCATTTCTACAAATTAGTTGCACGCTTTTTGCTTTGCTTTAGCACAAAGATTTTTCTTGATTTTTAAAAATTACCCGTGGATTTACTTGCGTACAAGTAATTCCCCATTTTGTGAATTACAAGTGCTCTATAAACATGCCTCTACAAGAATGAGAGCCCGCTGAAACTTCAGTCACACTGATTGTCCTAGAAACACAGAAATGAAAAATTCCAACTTTTGTTTTGTCATATCACTCTCTGCCTCTTCCTAAGCAAAGAGTTCTGTGTTCGTTGTTTATATTTGAAGTGGATTATATTCCTGTCAGAAGTCTTTTATTTATTTACTTTTTTGGAGGGGAGACCATTCCATTAGTCTTGAAATTTATATATATTTTCTTTGCTGCTATGTTCAGCTAACTACTGATTTCATGGCTTTTGTTGCTGTTGTTCAGGCTTTCTTAACAGAGTAGAATTTTCTTGGCAGAGATACTAGAGTGGTTTGCCGTTTCCTTCCCTCATTTTATAAATGAGAAAGCTGCAAACAGGCTTAAGTGACTTGCCTTGGGTCACACTGCTAACAAATGTCTGAAGCTAGATTTGAACTCAGGAAGACAAGTCTTCCTGATTCCAGACCCATCACTCTATCCACTGCACCACCTAGCTATATCCTTTTCATGGTCTCTGGAGCTCTGGGGCTCAGAAGAGTAGAGCAACAAAATTGTGTGTGTAACAGAGGAAAAAGAGTAAAGGCATCAAATATGGAGTAGCAAGGGACCTGGGTATGAATGCCACCTCTACTAGCTGCAATGGGACTATGGATAACACAACTAATATTTCCATTTTGCAGATGAGAACATCGAAGTTCAAAGATTGTATTGATTCTAAGACAGAAGGCAATGGTTTAAAAATATATAGGATAAGGGGAGGCAAGTAGGTGGCTCAGAGGATTGAGTGCCAAGTCTAAAAATTGGAGATCTTAAGCCTCAGTTTCCTCATTTGTCAATGAAGTGTAGTATACAGAATTGGGGTCATATAGTTTTTTCTAGCTTTGGCTGAGTTCCAAAAGCTGTTAGGTTTTGGAATCTTGAGGGAAAGAGGCATAATAATCTTTTATTATTTTGAAAACTTAGGGATAAAAAAAATATAAAGTTAGGTAATCAAAGCAGCTCACTCATTGACCACCTCCCTCTACGGAAGATCCAGTCAACTGCCTCTTTCCCTCAAGATTCCAAAACCTAACAGCTTTTGGAACTCAGCCAAAGCTAGAAAAAACTATATAACCCCAATTCTGTATACTACAGAAGGCAGCTAGACTAAATGACTTCAAAGAATTTCTTCATCTGTAAAGTGAAACAGGTTGAACTAGATAACCTCTTAAGATCTCTTCCAGTTCTAAACTGAAGAACCTATGACTGAATTCATTTCAACAAATATTTATTAGTTTCAGGATTGAAATATATAAATATGTGTATAAACTTCTAGGTGCTTATTATTGTTCAGTCAGTTCAGTCGTGTCTGACACATTGTGACCCTATTTGAGGTTCTTGGCAAAGATACCATGTAGTTTGCCATTTCCTTTTCCAGTTTATTTTACAGATGAGGAAACTGAGGCAACAAAGCAAAGTGACTTGTCTTGGGTCACAAAGCTAATAAGTATCCGAGGCCAGTTTTGAGCTCATGAAGATGAGTCTTCCTGATTCCAGACCCAGTGCTTTATCCCTTGTGCCACTCAGCTGCCCAACTAGGTACCAATACAAAAACAACTCAAATAACTTGTGTTTCAATGGAGGATATACAGTATTCATGACAGGCTGATCATTATCTCAAATTGGGGAAAGCATTTGTTCAAGTGTTGGAGCCTAAGGGAAAAGAGTGTCCTTGAGAACAAAGACTTTCATTTTTTAATTGTATTTCCACGAATGTCTAACAAATAAGAAAATCTAGAGGGAACAATGTCACAGAAACTGAGACAGGATAGAGTGTCTATGAGGGGGTGACCTGATGGTATAGCGCAAAGAACCCTGGCTTAGAATCAAACCTATGTTCAAATCTCAGCTCTGCTATTTAACCTCTCCTGGCCTCAGTTTCTTCATCTGTAAAAATCTGGACTAGATGATTTGTAAGACCATGTCATATTTTGTTCTAAGCTCTAAGATCCCAGGAACTTTGAGCTAGGTCTGGTGCCTAATTATTGCATTATTTCTTATACCTGTTCATTGGATTGGTCAGCTCTGTCTCTGGAGTGCATAGGCAAGCTTTTATCTCTTTGTTAGGGAGTTTGTATCTGTTTTCTAGAGCTTCTCTACTTTCTTTTCCCATCTTCTTTGCCCCCTTGCTATGTTTGGTTTGCAATTAGCTAAAAGCCCTGTTTATAAACAGAAACTATCCTCAGATTATCCGTAAGGTAAGTTTTAGGATCTGTAGTTGTTCTAAGTAAAATCTTACCTTCAGCTGCCTCTTCCCTTCTAGTCTGTCCTCTCCTCCTTCCCTTCCCCTAATTGGATTCCACCTTTCTACCCTCTTCTTTTCCCCTTGCTATCTCAGTGCCTTGAGAGCTTGAATATAATTTAGTACCTGGAACTCTCCGAACAGCTCTGTCCTTATTGTAAATCACCAACATGGGATTTTTCAGATGAGAAGAGCTTCAGGAGACACAATCCTGAGGTTTCCAGGTCACATAATTTCACCATCAACATACCTCTGAACCTGATTTTAATCACATCATGTTTTGTTTTAGCTATATGGAAGGAGAGCCCCTTGGGAAGATCCTGCTAAATGGGTCATGGATACTTATCCATGGGCAGCCACCCCTCAGCAACATGAGTGGCCTCCTTTGCTACAACTTCGACCTGAAGATGTTGGGTTTGATGGCTACTCTGTGCCCCGGGAAGGTTCAACAAGTAAACAGGTTCCTCCAAGTGGTGCAGAAGGAGATCCGTTGGTGAGTGTACAATTTCACTAGTAGGGATTGGTGAGTGTGGCTTATTCTTAGGGATCCCGAAGATTAATCTCATCTAATGGATTGATCAGTCATCTATCTCCATGACCCAGACCTTGTAAGATGTTTGCTTACTATTCTTGTTGGCCCTCTGATATTCCAAGAGAAATATTTTTCTTCTGTGTTTCCACTCCTGCAGTTCTTCCTCTGAATGTGGGTAACGTTCTTTTCCACAAATCCCTCAGAATTGTCCTGGGTCATTGCATTGCTGCCAGTACAGAAGTCCATTACATTTGATTGTGCCACAGTGTATCTGTCACTGTATACAATGTTCTGGATCTGCTCCTTTCACTCTGCATCAATTCCTAGAGGTCTTTCCAGTTTACATGGAATTCCCCTGGAGAAATATTTTGAAGAAGTATATAAAATAAAAAATCTGACTTACTGGAAAATACAAGGTTCCCCTAGGTTCATTATACTGTTTAGGCTGCTCCCAATGGACCCTTCCTCTTAAATATATCACAATTAGGATATAAGAGGGGGAAGGGGGCAGGATCAGATGCTTAAAAGAATGAGTCTCTATAGCTAGACAGGCAGTTAGAAAAATTAGGGATTAGTCCCACTTGGAAACTTAAAGTAAATAGAATTTACCAAGTCCAGTAGCTGCTTACTACTGGAAAGCCACTTTGGTTCTGGACCTATTCAGGATCTTATTTGGATAGAGATGAATCCAAAAGGCTCTAGAACCATCTTGCCAGGAAGTTCAGTATAAGGACTCTGGGAAGATCAAGACAGTTTCCAAAATGCTTCCAGAAAGTGCATTGAGATTTTATGAGGCTATCTGAGGGATAAGGGTGACGGGGCTGGGAGGTCCTCACCCTTTCTCCTCCTCCTTCCAGATGAACATGCTGATGAGGCTACAAGAAGCAGCCAACTACTCAAGCCCCCAGAGCTACGACAGCGATTCCAACAGCAATAGCCATCAGGATGACATCTTGGACTCCTCCCTGGAGTCCACTTTGTGATCAGGGACCAAACACAAAGGCCCTTTCCACCCTGGACCTTCTCCACTTCTCGTGCTTCTGCCCCCCTTCCACCTCCCACTTCCATCTGCAAACCCCAAACCATCCCGAAGGCACCCTCTCCTCCCAGCCTTCAGTCTCAGTGTTAGAGCTGTGAGAACAAGACACCTTGTTTGTCAGCCTTGACCATGGGTGCGGGCATCCAAGTCAGACAACCGTGGGACTTTTTCCTTTCAACGACAGGGACAACTGCACTGTTTCCATTCTTTTCTCTTTCTCTCCTCCCTCCTGCCTTCCTTTCTCCTTCTTTCCTTTGCTTCTTTCTCTGTGAGCTCCTATGCCTGAGACCCCGAAGATTCTTCTGGATTATTATTACCCAAGTGTGGAAGACAAACCCAACACACAAGGGGTTAGGAAAATCCACTGAAAACTCAGAAACTCAACAACCTCAGGCTGTGAACTGTGTGGAGAGTTAAAGGGGCTCGGAACGGGGGGCAGAAAATCAAGCCTCTGCTGCTTTCTACCAAACAAAGAGCCTCTGGGCTGGGCACGAGCTCAGCCCCACCAAACAACCTCAGCTCCAGAGGGCTGGCGCCATGTAGGGCACTTGCCTTGCTGATAGTCAACAAAAGGCAGAACTACAGGACAGGGAAGCCTTTTTTAAAAAAAAAAAAAAAAAGAAATTATGTTTTTTTTTTAAATGGTGCTCTCTTTGCCTGAGACCTTAGTTTGATATGTTTCAATTCTGTCACACCTCTGTATACTTTTCTAGAAGAGTTTATACATATATAAACTCTCTCTCTCTATATATATAAATTTATATATATATATGTATACATGCAATCACACACATGTGCATAAGTAGCATATGCATAATGCTTCTGTTATGTATATATTATATGTATGTGTGTGTAAGTAAATATATATATATATAAATTATACATATATATATGAAATCAGGTTTTTTTGTTGTTTTTTTTCTGCAAGCACTGTGTATAGTGAGAGATATTCTACAGCTTTGAAGAACTGAACACTCACCCCTTCTGAAACGGACTTTGAGTTTTTATCCTTCTTTCTGACTAGCATTGATTCTGAAAATTGTTTTTTTTCTCTTGCCCTTAACATTCAAAATTGGTTTACAATGGAGAAAATGAGAGCTGCGGGAATCAGCTCTTCATTTTGTCCCGTGTGATCTTTGAAAATTACTCATTTTAACAGCTCCGTTATCCCAGTCTTTGGCCACCAGGCCCTCGGGTCCTTGCGTCTCTTTGGCGTCGCAGGGGCCCGTGCTGTCAAAAACATGGGTGAGCTGCGAGCCACGTGAGCCCTCCTTCCTCCTCCTCCTTCCAAACGCACATCTGTGACGCAAGCAGCCAGGCTTGGACTTCGTCGAGGTGAGACGTCACCTCCCAAAGGAATTGCACTTCCCCTTCCATGGGAACCCACCTATGCCACAGGTCACTGGGTGCGGGCAACCCCCCCTTCCCGGAAAACCCAGCCTCTGCCTCCATCTGGACGAGCTTCCTCTGATCCTCTTCGGGTGCTAAACTTCAAAACGCGATGCCTTACTCCTTTTGTACAAACTGCTCATTTCTGTTAGTGCCGCATCTGCTGGGGTTGGATTTTTCTAATGAAACAAACAGGGCTAAAATGTCATCTCTTCATGTGAAATAGGAGAACGCAAGTTGCTGTGAATATTCCTTGGCTGAGAGATTCTCTTTGGTGGATGTGTGTCCGCTTAAAATAACAGGAGGAAAAACTCGTCTATCATCAGGTTCATTTTAGTCTACCGCTGCAAATCGTACTGGACCAGTTCTCCATCTTCTCTGCAGGAAAAAAAGACAAACTTTTAATGTCCTACATACCATACAAACCACCTTTACAGGAACCCAGTGTGCTGTTTCTTCGATGTCCTGGTATATGTTTAAGAGCCTGTTAAATCTTTTTTGAGTTGCTTGTTTAAAAAAACAAACAAACAAACAAACAGAAAAACAACCAATTTGCATGTAGTTTTGGATTGTTTATTTTCAAGGTTGTTGTTGCATCTTTTACATTTTTGCTAGCAAGGTTATGACTCCCTGTGATTTCCCTATTTTATTTTTTTTTACTCCACAAGAGCTTGACACGAGCCTGCTCACATCACAACTTCTGATTTGCCAACAACCCATGATTTTCTTTCTCCTAAATTGTCTGCCCTACCGGCGAGCGAAATGCCATTCAAATTTGTCACTGCTTTAATCTCAGTAAACTCAAGATTGCATCTGGAGCTAATAAGTTACCCTTGATCTTGAACCTCTACCTTTGATTTGGGTTAGGGTTTGAAGAGCCACATCGTTGGCCTCCAGCCAGTGTGTTCAAACACTAAACACTGTCATCTATCACATTAATGTGTGTTGCTGACTTCTTAGCTAATTTCACACCCAGCAATTACCTTACTTTCTACTACTGTGAATTTGGGTGGAGATGAAGTTGATCTCTCATTTTGGGTAATTTTCCCAGCCACCTTGTGAATAGACACCCATCGATAGTTTTTAAACTGTGTGTTTTGATTTTGTTTTTTTTTCCCCCCAGAAAGCACCCGTCCCTGGCCTCTCTTTTCTTCTTCCCTCCCTCCTCCAGTTTTCTGTGGCCAATCACAAAAAGATCTCTACGTCATTGATCATTCAATGGCTGGCGATCATTTGGGTGACCGACCAAGAGTGACTTCCAGTAATATTTAGTCCTTGGTGACGATCACAAAATCAGTGTCCTTTTGAGAGCTTTCGGGAAGCAGGATTGTCTGGGTGTATTTTTTTTTTTTAATTTGGCCATATCTTAAGTAGACATAACACACCTTTGAAAGAGTGATTGCTCATTTAGGGCTTTGTCCAAAATGCTTCCATTTTGCCTTTTTATACAGAGTTTGGCTCATTTTGAAATGTACAAAATTCTATGCAACATTCATGTCGAGTTATGAGTGGAAGCCAAAAGTTTTCTTTCCAAACTGCCAAGAATATGCAGGCCATAAATGAGATATCTGGGAGAGATCTTATAAACTGGGGTGGGGAGGGAAAGGGGCTTGGCTAGACCTTTGTTGTACATTGGGGAAATTTTTTATTTCATGGCTGATGCTTAAACTTCAATATTCTGTGTATTGAAACTTGTTTGACTGTGGCGAATCTTATTTCGAATTAAAAAAAAAACAAACGACTTTGTGGATATTAAATGGAAGGTTTGCTGTTTTGACCTAGTTGTTTCCAGTGGAACAGTTTATGAAATATGTTCTATAAGATGTACATTTTTTCATTGTAACATACAAATTGTAAATATTTGATTAAAGTGCTGCATTTTGATGAATTTTTTCTAGCCATTTTTAAAGAGAAAACTAGGAATTGAGTATTTTGTGTACGGTATGATGTTTCCATCTTCCCTCCTTCCCTCTCTCCCTTCCTATTTAATTTTCATTTGTCACTAGGTTTGGGATTTGCCAATGGTCTGTTGGAGATCATGCCCCATGTCATGGAGAATGAAATTGATGATTGTACCAGTCTTAAATTATTGATGATTCAATAAAATCAATGCTTATTTATTCATATTTATAGTTTTTCTTCTTCTTCTTATGTACTAAAGCAGGCTGCATCCAAGCTCAGTTTTATTCCAAGCTGATATTGGCCCTGTTAGGCTGCCACCATTTGTAAGTTCTAGCAGAGAACAGAAGCTGTATGCCCAGTCAGCTATTGTACTTTCTCCCTCCTGCTTCTCTCTCCTCAGTGATCATGCCAGGGCCATGCTTTTTTCCTCCGTTTTTCTTCTATGCTGGAAATTGAACCTGAAGGAAAGATCTCTGCTGTGCACCAATTGCAAATACCTATAACAACAAATTTCTCCTAAATGTTAATGGCATGGCCAGAGTTGTGCTGAATCCAATTGTTAAATTTTCACAGTGAATATTTATATCCCAGAAATTGACAAAAAACACTATAAATCTGGACTTGATTTATTGTTTTGTTAATTGTCTAAGCTTCAGAAAGAAGAGGAGATGGAGAAAATGTTGAGGCCGATTAAGTTTAAAAATGTCCCTGTATACATTTTTGATAGACCTGGTTGTTAAATATTTGCCACAAAAATGATCCTGTACTCAGCCAACTACGGTGAATGGAATCATAAGTTTCTGGTTGTAGAGAGGGATGGGACCATAGATATCACCTCGCCCCATCTTCTTTTCAGAGATGAGGTCATTGAGACCCAAGAAGGTGAAGTGACTTGCCCAGAGTCATAATGAAGTAAATATGAAAGCCAGGATTTGAATTCTGGTCATGTGTGTCTCACTTCATCTAGTGCTCTTTCTGTTTCACCATATTGTCTAGCATATAGGTCCAATATTGGATTATTTATCTGAAATTGAATTCAATTAGCATTTATCAAATGCCTACTGTGTTCCAGGCATAGTGTCAAGTGCCACCAGCCTCCATGATTTTGGAAAAATTCAGATGATGATTTCATTACTAATCATAACATCTTTCAAAAACTGTCCAGGAAATACAAGAATCCTGTGATCTCTATTGGTGGAAGAAGAGCCCATATGGACAAAACCACAGATCTCTTGATTTATCAGCCATAACTGGTGAGCACTATTTGATGCTCTCCCACCTTGGGAATTTTTAAAGCATATCCAGAACAGTGGCCCTTTGGGATCTATTGTAAATATGACCTTGCCCCACTGACCCCAACTTCAGTGTGATATTTTGGGTAGAGAGCCCTAGGACTATAGGAATGCAAAGCTCTACCCATAGGAGATGTTCCACAGGACATAACCAAAGGCATTATAGAAATGCTCACGAGCTCAGGCTTGATTTAGAAGGGAGAGTCAAGCAACCTTTCCTCATGTGGCTGCTCTGCTGAAGAAGCGAAGAATTTGGATGCACGAGATTTTGAAGCGTTTTCAACAAAACATGGGTTTGATTTTGATCTGTGATGTTTCCTTCCCAGTTAATACAATTTGACGAAAAGCAATTACTGTTAACATATATTGCTTTTATAGCTTACAATGTTCTTAACACATACAGGATGTCCCCAAAAGTCTTTGTATAGTTTAAAGGTATTAAAGTTTACAGCCGAACTCAGACTTTTGGAAGCCCCATTCCCTCAAGTATTATCTCATTCAAGCCTCACTATGACCTTGTGAAATAGATGAAATAGTAGTTATTATTTCCATTTTGCAGATGAGAGCATCGAGGTTCAAAGATTGTCTTATCCGTGATCCCATTGCAGCTAGTAGGTGTTAGAGGTGGCATTCATACCCAGGTCCCTTGCTACTCCGTATTTGATGCCTTGACTCTTTTTCCTCTGTTACACAATCTTGTTGCTCTACCCTTCTGAGCCCCAGATCTCCAGAGACCATGCTCAGGGGGACTTGACTCACTCGGGTTTGGAATTCTCTTCCTGGAGACCGACACAGTCTTGATGGGTGGTTTTATGAGTATAAACTCACATGGCAAGATGACTCATATCTAGCCAGCTCTCATCAGGCTTCACATCCTTTTTACCATTTGCCCTACTGTCCCACATGTTCCCTTTGTCAAAATGGAATCCAGAAACTCCCAAACTTGGAGCCTAGTAAGATCTGATGAACCCCAAGTTTAGGGTTAGTTTATAAGAAGAGACCCCAAGTTTGGGGGTTTCTAGATTCCATATTGACATCCTTTACCCCTTCTTCTGTAATCAAATCAATATTGTCATTGCTACTGACCTCTGGGGCTTCCCAAACCCAAACCCCCTTTTTTGGTGGCCATCCCCCTATATGTTTTGTCTCCTCTTGAAGACAGACTGTCTCTTCCTTTTGTGGAATGAAATGGATAGAATGGGATAAGCATTCATTTTAATTAAACATGCTAAGTGTTTCATTTAATCTGATCATCACAATCCTGTGAAGCTGGTACTGTTATGATCCCCATTTTACAGTTGAGGAAACCGAAGCAGACAAAGATTAAGTGGCTTTCCGGGGGGCCACAGAAGTAAGAAGTGTCTGAGACCCGGGCAACATATTAACTCAGGTCTTCCTGGCTCCAGACTCAGTGCTTTATCCACTGAGCCATCTCTTTTATATTTGTATAACAGTGCATAACTCAAAGTAAACGCAGAATAGTTTTTCATTCATTGCTTCATTACTATCACATTGCTCCTCAAATAGCTTAAATTGTCTGATCACCTTTATCAAAACCCTCATAAGTGGTTGAGACCCTACCCCACAAAGGCAAGCTACAGTTATTAGCTAATAAATAGAACAGTTAACATCTATCCACCAAAGTCCATTCAAATTTGGCCCCCAGTTCCAGACAGATCCTGGATCCAGACAGTTTTCTGTACACAAGACTGGGGAAGGGGATAACGCACCCAACATACAGGAATCATTGGCTGTGAATGGAAAAGCAGTGGAGAAGAGGGAGCAGTAAGTGGTCCTTCCCTTCAAGGTTGTGAATTCCCTGAGTACAGCGACCATGCCTTCAATGATTTTGCCCAATTTCCTCCCCACACCACACCCTCTTCCCTTCAATGCTAAACACAATGTTCTGAATGTCTTCAGAACACAAGCCCCTTTATGAAACTTCCTGATCTTCCAGCAGTCAATGCCCACCCTAAAAAATCTTGTATATACCGTGGTACATATTCATATGTTTTCTTTGGGAACACGAAGTCTCTCCTTAGACCCACTGAATGCAAGTTTCTTTAAGACTAGGACTCATTCATTTTTGTCTTGAAATCCTAGCACAGTGCCTTGCAAATCATTTCATAAGTTTATTAACTGAATGATTGAATAAATGAAACCATTAAATACTTGAGACTACTATCCTCCAAATCAAAGTCAAATATAGCTCAACTCATGCTTTGTATATGAAGCTTTTTCTGATGCCCCCCAGTCTTTTTTTAAACCTTCACCTCATCTTAGAATTGATGCTAAATAATGGTTCTAAGGCAGAAAAGTGGAAAGAGCTAGGCAATGAAGGTTAAGTGACTTGCCCAAGGTCATACAGCTAGGAAAGGATCTGAGGCTAGATTTGAATCCAGGTCCTCCTGACTCCAGGCTTAGCTCGCTATCTGCCATCTATCTGTCCCAATTTCCCCAATCTTTAGAAACTTCCCTCTGATAATTGTACAAATTTTGTTCAAAATATATGCTTATGGATTTATATTTTGTTTTCTCCAGTAAAGCCACGCTTTTTGAGGCCTGAGGTTATTTCATTATTGCATTGGCAGTCCCTCTCAAAGTGCCTGGCACATAGCAGAAGCAGGATGGATGCTTTTCAAAAGCACCATTTTATAGCTGATATTTCTGAGATTCTCTTGCTGAGAAGAGTTTTAGCCACAGACTATGGTAATCTTGACCATAGGATTACATGAACCTAGAAGTCTGCTCAATGTCAACTTTTCTACAATTTGGTAATAAATACATCACCTACAAACAGAAAGAGTCAAGTAAGTCAAGCAGAGCTCTCCGAAGCCAATCTTGTTTCCTTTGGCAAATGATGGGGAGGCAGTGGATTTGTGCTGGTTCTAACTGAATATGAAGAAAGCAAATGGCATCTTAGGCTACCTTAAGATTAGATCCAGAATTATAGTGAATTATAGTGACTTGGGGGAAGGGAGAGAGAGTTGTTCTTGTTCGGTCATTTTAGTCGTGTCCAACTCTTCATGACCCCATTTGGGATTTTCTTGGCAAAGATACCAGCTAGAATAGTTTGCCATTTACTTCTCCAATTTATTTTTCAGATGAGGAAATGGATATAAGCAGGGTCAAATGACTTGTCCAGAATCACATAGCTAATAAGTGTTTGAGGATGGATTTGAACTCAGATCTCCCTGACCCTAGACCTGGATCTCTATCCATTGTGCCACCTTGTTGCTCTGCTGTACTCTGTCACAATCACACTATATTTGGAGTATTGTTTTCTCTTCTGTGTGGTCCACTTCTGAAAGGGCAATGATAAGCTGGGATGTCCAGAAAAGCTGGTAAAAGGATTAAAGACCATCCAATTGGTTGAAGGTTCAAAGGATGTTCTGTTGGAAGAGGGGATAATGGTTCTCTTCAAGTGTTTGGAGGTCTGCCATGTGGGAGATGGATTTTCTTGTTGTTTGGTCCCAGAGGGCAGAACTTGGAACACTGAGTAGAATTCACAGAGAGGCATATTTAGGTTCAGGGTGTAAGGGGTAAAGTAGGGTTTTATTGACTAAATATTAAAAAGGAGGTCACTAAGGAATTTAATAAATATCAATTCCTAATGAAAAACCTCAAGTCAAAATGACTTTTAGGGTAGTTTATTTACAAATGAGAAGAGAGAAAGTAAGAAAATCAGAGAGGCTAAGGTAAGATAATTAACCTAACACACTAAATAATTTGCTCTGACCCCTGGCTCAACCCAGGCAGGGCTAATTAGTCCTCAGCCAGACAAGGCTCAGCCTTGGGCCGAGGGCTAAGGGCTGGGGATGACTGAAGCAAAATCTTTAGTCATGAAGCCTCTCTTGAAAGGAGAGTTCCTTAAGAGAAATCCAGGAAGGGTCAGTCTTTATACTCATCACATATATAGGGAGAGATTTAAGAACAGTCTCACCAAGACCAAGGTCCCAGCCAGAGCTCCTCCTGGTCTAAGAAATGAACAAGAAGTGAGTTACAGGAAGTTGTCACTCCCTTTTAAAGGTGCTTCTTTTTCATCACTTCCTGTGCCTTTCTCTTAGTTTACATGTCCAATCACATCAGATGTTTTGCTTAGGACTGCCCAGAGGGCAGTCAGTCAATTCTGATTCGTCACCATCTCTTGTACACATGGGTTACAGACTTCCCCTACTTGAGAATTAAGTGGGGTTGTTTACACTTTTGGCAATTAGATCTAAAAAATGGGCAGTGTAGATTTAATCTCATTATCTCGAGGGTATGGAAAAACTTCCAAAGGTTTCCAAAAATGAAATGGACTTCCTGGAGAGATAATAGGTTCCTCTTGTCAAAAATCTTCTAGCAAAGACTGGATAATGATTTGGGAATGTTGTAGAAGGGATTCCCATTCAGGCTGTATTAAAAGACCTCTGTGGTCCTTTCCATGTCTGAATTTTTTTTTGCATAAAAGACAAAAGTGGGACACAAAGACAAAAGTGAAATATTCTTTGCCATCAAGGAGGAAGAAGGTAAGGGAATAAGCATTTATCATTCACCTATTATATACCAGAAACCTCGTTAGCTTTACAAATATAACTACTTTATAAATACAATCTCATTTAATCCTCATAAAAATCCTTTGAGGTAGATGCTATTATGATACCCAATTATAGTTAAGGAAACTGAGGCAGACAGAGGTTAAATGACTTTCCCAGGTATAAGAGGTTAAAAGGGGTTTTGATTGGGTGAATATTAAAAGGTTTGGTCACCAGGGAATTGAATAATTATCAATCCCCAATTAAAGAATAACCTCAAGTCAAAATGACTTTTATGGAAGTTTATTTACAAAATATAGGAAAGAGTGAAAGTAGAGAGATGAGAAGAGGGTAGAGTAAGAGATCTAACAACTAGATTTGTATTCAAGTCTGGGCTTTGCTCTGGCAGGGCTCCAGAGGCCCAGCCTAGCCTAAAAGTCAATTAACAAGGGGTTTAGCCACAAGGGCTTCTCCCAATCAAGGAAGCCTCCTGGAGGCTAGTACCTCCTGGGAGGTTAAAGGAGTCAGCCTTCTTCACTCAACACATGTAGTTCTGAGAGAGGTTTAAGAGCAGTCTCGCCAAGGTCTCAGGGTCCCAGTTCCAGCGCTCCTCCATGTCCATGCCATGAACAAGAAGAAGCCAGCTGAACTCACTGAGCTCTCTTTTAAAGGGGCTTCTTGTGTCTCTTCCTGTGCCTGCCTCTTGGTTTATGTGTCCAATCACAACAGATGCTTTTTCTTAGGACTGCCCAGGAGGCAGTCAGTAAATTTTGATTTGTCACTCATTTTAGCACATGTGGGTCACAGACCTCTTAACTTGTGAGTTAAATGAAGATGTTTTCACCTTTGGTGATTAAATCTAAAGATGGGCAGGGTAGATTTGATCTAATTATCACACAGGGTCACTGTAAGATTGATTCAGATTGGCAGTGATTGGTAATAGAGTCAGAGCAAAGGCTCAAGCTGGTTATCCTAACAAGGGGGAGGGGTGAGACTCAATAGAATTCTTTCTCCTCCCCTTCATGAGGCAGCTGAAGCAGAAGGGGTAACAGTTTTAACTGAATCCCCTTTAGATCAAGAAATGGAGGCTGTTTAATCCAGGGCTAAATTGGTAGACAGATAGGCAATAATACCACTGAGATTAGCAACTTCCACTGTTAAAGATTATTTCCCTGAACCCTAAGATAAGTAAAGGTTCAGGATGCCTTCTAAATACAGCAGACTTGCTCTCTGGATAACAGCTATTCCAGTGCTTGCTTGGATGAAGATTTTGCTTAGGTAATGTATGCTAATGGTTGGTATAACCCCAGTATAACTTCACACAGGCCCTCAAACTTAATAAGGGAAGGGATTTATTAATTTCAGGAAAAAAGGGGAAGGGGAGGTAAATTTTGGGATCAGGGTGAGATAAGCTACCTATTATCTTCAAGAAACTTGTTGGAAACACATTCTCCAGAAGGGAATATGTCTTAACTAACTTAACTTCTATCTCCCTCCCAAACTAACTCTCCTCTTACTCTAATATTATCAAGTTTAAGATGGTGAAGGTAATCTAGATTGAAGATCTATTTAAATTAGAGATAAATTGAGATATTGCATGTGAGGTATTTTTCCTAGTGCACATAGCCTGGTTTAGTCTGTATGGAGTAAACAGCAAAGTAATTCCCTGCTACCTGAGATCAGAGATGAACTAACAAAAAGAGCACTCCTACCCATATTCCCAGCCTCCCTTGAACCCCAAAAAGAGTGAATTGCCAACTGGGTGTGCTGGCTTATATACCCACATTCTTAACTGCCCCAACTGCCCTACCTCCTGGAGTTCTGGGGGGTCCTGTGGAATTCTGTGAGGTTTCACCCCACTTAAGATCATGGATATTACATCACACAGCTAGTGAGATGGGATACAAACCCAGATTTTCCTGATTCTAGGGCCAACATTCTATCTACTGCCCCATAAGTTCACATTCTACTAAAACTGATGATTGGTTCTATATCTATATGAAATAATGAAATAATGTTATAATGTGTATATGATACATATGCATATATAGTTTCTATACAACTTAAATGTATACAGGTATACAAGGATTGTGAAGATAAAGATGAACTCTCCCTTTGTCTATTTTTAGCTAATCAAATCAAGAACTCAAAGCACCCCTACTTAACCATTAAGTACAAGAGTCCACAGTCAGTCTAGTAAGGCTACTGCTGGAGAAGCTCTTAGGGCTGGTAGGCTTGTAAAGAATCTGTCTCTTTCTTTACATTTTCCACGTTCACTCTTTCCATTTCTTTGTAAATAAAATCTGCTAAAAGTCATTTTGATTTAAGCTATAATAGTTTAAAGTTGACAACCACAATATAACTTTATAACTCTCTTATTGAGTAAAACCCCAATTTTAATCCTTACAGGATGACACATGTATAGACGGATACAAAGTAATTGACTGGGAAAAGCATGAGGGGCTGAGGGGGAATCAAGAGAAACTTCAGGTAGAAGGTGATACTTAAGCCGAGTTTAAGCTGAAAACTAGACCTCCTAAGGGACAAAGGGGAGGAAGGATGACATTCCAGGCATGGGGAACAGTGCAAAGACATAGAGAAGGAATTTGAAAAAGACATATATGGAGTATAATTCTATAGACACAGTATTCCTGGTTTTCAGCAGAGCAAGTGACAAAGTCTCACATAATAGATAGCCTCTGGATATAGAGACTAAATAATAGCACAGTAAGCTCAATTAAAAACAGGATGAATGACCAGACCCAAAGAGTAGTGATTAACGAATGGACTGATGTCCATCTCTAGGGAGCTTCTTACAGGATTTTTGTTTTACCCTCGCCTACTCAACATTTCTAACTGATGACTGGGATAATGATGGAGCTGGTATACTTATCAAAATTGTACATTCAATAAAGCTAGGAGTGAAAGTTAGTTAATCAGGATCACACAGTCAAGATCCAAAAAATATCTCGATAGATTAGAGTCTAAAGTGGCCTGGAACCAGTTCTGATTTTTAAATTTCCAGTGTGAGCATTTACACCTCAGAAAACAGCAAATGCTACAAATGAGGGCTTTTTTAAAATTGTTCTGGCAGTTGTCTAGAATTAGGAACATGATGGAGAAAAATGGTAATAATACAAATTACAGAATATAGCATATCTTGCACAAACTTTGCTCCCTCTTCTATTCCAGAAGAGCATTAAAAATTTATCACCATCTCCTTGGCTGGAAATATGGGTCAAATCCAAAAAGATAAAGTGTAAGAATGATAATCATGAAGCCCTATACTTGGATACAAAACAGAAACTGACCTGATACAGAATGGAGGATGCAGCAGAGAATCATTTGTATGAAAGTAATCTGGGAAGTTTAGTGGTCTTTAGGTTCCATATGAATCAATGAAGGAATCTGGCAATTTGGGACTATCAGCGCAAGAGATCATAGCATGCAGAACAGAGGAGTTAACAGACTTTCTCTCCTCTAGCTAGGTCAGTTCACATCTGGTATACTAAATTCCCTTCTAGGTGATGATTTAGGAATACTCACAATCTGGGGTGGGGAGGCATTTAGGTGACTCAGAGGATTGAGAGCCAGGCCAAGAGATGGCAGGTCCTGAGTTCAAATTTGGCCTCAGACATTTCCTATCTGTGTGACCCTGGGCAAGTCACTTAACCCCCATTGCCTAGTCTTTTCCACTCTTCTGCTTTGGAACCAATACCCAGTATTGGTTCTAAGACAGAAGGTAAGGGTTTTAATTTTTTTTTTTAAAGGGAGTAACACAGAATAGTGTCCAGAACAAGAAGAAGACTAGAGGCCAAGCCCCATAAACAATGGTAGAACTAGGGAATCAGTGAAAAGAACTACTTACTGCTGAATTCTTTGTTAAATGGGCTTGCCTGCTGCTTTCCAGATTTCAGTGGATAAAGTGACAGTAGTGAGAAAGACCTGAGTTCAAATACCACTTCATTTACTAGCTACATTACCCTGTGCAAGTAGCCTAACCCTGTTTGCCTTGGAATCCTCATCTATAAAATGAACTGGAGAAGAAAATGGCAAATTACTCCACTATCTTTGCCAAAAAAACAACAAAAAAACCCAAATGGGGTCATAAGGACTTGGATGTGACTGAATAACAACACAGAAATATAAAGAATGAAATAATCTCTTCTCAAGGACCTTAAGCTCAGTTTCCTCCCTTCTTCCCTTTTCCTATCTATGCTGTACAGTGGTTAGAGTGCTGTACCTGGAAGCCAGGAAAACCAGAATTTATATCTCCCTGGCTGAGTGACCCTATGCAAGTCACTTAACCTCTGTCTGCCTCAGTTTCTTCAACTAAAAAATGGAGATAGTCATAACATCTATCTCAGTCTACCAGGTTATTGTGAGGATCAAATGAGAGAGCATTTAGGATAGTTCCTGGCACTTTGTAGGCACTTAATAAACCTTCATTCCCTTCTCATTTCATGTAACAGGGTCTGGTCCCTTGAGTCACAGACTTCAAAGTAGCTTAAGATGATTGTTTAATATACTTCCCTAATTTTTTTTCCCCTGAAGACTAAACTATGGACCAGGTAGGTCATTCCTGTTTATCAGCAAAGATGGAAGTCAGAGGAAAGATATAGTAAAAGTAAGCACAATGGGCAAGGTCCTTGACTCTACTACAACTCTGGTCACTTTCCTGACCCTTTCATGTGCAGATGGAGCCATTTGAAATCTGAAAGAGGCTTTGTTCCACACCCTTAGATGTCTAAAAATGTTACTGGTCACCCTACCCCACTATGACCACCAGGGGACAGCAAAGCCCAAACAATTCTATCTGCTCTAATAGACCTGGCAACCAACTTTCTTATTCAACAGTTCTCAATGCACTTATTTAGGAAAAGCCAGGCTGGGAAGAGGTGCTATGCATCCCATCCATTCCTTATCTCCTATTCATGTCATGAAGGGAAAGAGGGGATAAGTTCATTGAATTGTTTCCTCTGTTCTCTAAAAAATACAGCTACTAATCATGGTAATACATTGCAATATTAGCAGAGAGCTGAAAGAGATCTTAGAAATCATCTAATCAAACCCCTCCTTATTATAGATGAGGAAATTCATGCCCAGAGAAAAGAAGGAGTTTGCCCGGGATCACACAGGTGCTAAGTGGCAGAGTGACAATTTGAAACCAGATCTCAGCCCTAAAGCCAAAACTCTTTACTCTACCATGCTTTGGACATTTTCAAAGCACCTTTGCAGAGCTGTAGTGAAGGCAAGGTAACTAAAACCTTGTGCCAGGTACTAACATCCTGGTAGTATGCTGGATCCCAACAAACCTGTCTTGTTCCATCATCCAACATTAAGCCACTACTCTCAGATGGCCTTGAGTTACAACATCCTTTGCCTTACTGTAGATTGGGCATAGGGGAGGTGATGAAAGACCAAAATATGAACATCACAGGAAGACAAGGCAGGCATTGACTCAGTTTTACAAACAAGGAAACTAAGGTCCAAAAAAGATGAAACGATTTACCCAAAGTCACATAGACAAGTGACTAAGGTCACATAGGAGGTCCTAGAGAGAACCATCAGAATAAGACAAGACAACATCTCCTCATCTCATGATTCTCCTCTTTTTCAGATTTTGCAAAGACTGTGTCAAACTAGAATTTGGATCTAGGACCTACCCATATGATATCTCAGAATTCCATTATAATACTGAAGTGTTGGACTTATGTGGAGAAATAGCCCCAACAGACAATGCTGGCTTCAAAATCCTTTGGTGGAGTAAGAGAAGGAGATGGGTATAGAGAAAACAGAGAAAAGGATGGAATATGGAGAAATCATAAAGTCAAAACTAAGCTCAAATGCCATTCATTTTTTCCATCCTCAATTTCCACCTCTAGCTCTTAGTGCCTTCCCTTTTAAAGTCAATTTATTTTTTTCATCTCTACCCATCCCATTGCCCTCACCCCCACCCAGAACCTTGTGGTCAGGAAATGAAAAGGAAATAACTAGAGATCAAAAACATAAAAAATAAAGTCAATAGATCAATTGGTAATTAGATTTATGCTTGTTAAGGTCTTCTGCTTGAGTATCTTTGTTTTAAAATATTATGGTATATTTTTGGGGAATGGCTGAACAAAATGTGGTATATGACTGTAGTAGAATACATTGTGACATAAGAAATGACAAAGGATGATTTCAAAAAATTGTGGAAAGACTTGTATGAACTGATGCAAACTGAAGTGAACAGAACCAGGAAAATATTGTATACCATAATGGAAATAGTGTACAATGATCAACCATAAAAGCCTAATCTATTATCAGGAATTCAAGGACTCAAGACAACCCCAAGGGACTCATGACAAAAATTACTGTCCACAGTCAAAGAAGGAACTCTCAGAGTATGAAGGCAGATCAAAACCATACCATTTCTTGCCTTATTTCCTTCATGAGTTTTTTATTACATGTGTGATAATATGCCTTTTTTCCCAACGTGATGATTAGGGAAATGTGTATTATATGACAACACTGGAATAAACAATGTCAGATTGTTTGTCTCCTGGGGAGGAAGGGAGAGAATTTGGATTATAAGAGGTCAGGAAACAATTGTTAAAAAATTGTTTCTATGTATAATTAAAAAGTAATTCTATATGTAATTGAAAAATAATAAAAGAGATGAGTTGATTATATATATATATATATATATATATATAAATAATGGTATAATAGAAGGGCTGGACAATGAAAGCCAAGTTCTTCCAAGGAAGGCATGCTTAGATTGGCCCTTTTTTAGTGTATCATACAAAAAATGCTCAATATTCTATCTACTGCCAATCAAATATATGAGGCTTTGGAAGCTTATTTTGTCCATGATAATACAAGATTAATACTATGTGATTATTTTAAGTCTTCTTGTAGATTAAGGATAACCTCAGTAGAGGTTGATCTGAAATTGAAATTGCAGACAAAAGGTCTGAGTGGACAAGCTATCCATCTCTTCTCTACTTTGGCAGCTTTCTAATGAGGAGGATTGTTGGACCAGGGTCAGATTAGGAGAAAGGTCAGTTTTATGCTCCAAGAAATAAGGATTTTTTTCACAGGTTCCATATTATGGAGGTTTTCTGGCAATTGCCTGTGAGAAAAAAAGGGGAACAATAGTGGTTGGAACTCCTCTTCTTAATTGGAGGAGAGCCATGAAATAAAAAGATGCTCCTTCAAGGAAAGCTATGGCATGGGCAGCATACTAAAAAGCAGAGACATCACCTTGCCAACAAAGGTCCATATAGTCAAAACAATGGTTTTTCAAGTAGCGATACATGGCTATGAGAGTTGAACTACAAGGAAAGCTGAGAACTGTAGACTGAATGCTTTTGAATTGTGGACACAGAGACGACTTCTGAGAGTCCCATGAATAGTAAGGAGATTATACCAGTCAGGTTGTAAAGAAAGAAATTCATTCAGACTATTTCCTGGAAGGTCAAATATTGAAGCTGAAACTTAAATACTTTGGCCACATAATGAGAAGATAGAATTCACTGGAAAAGACCCTGATGTTGGGGAAGATTAAAGACAAAAGGAGAAGGGGATGACAGAGAATAAGATAGTGCCATGGAAACAACAAACATAAACTTAGACATATTCCGAGAGATAGTGGAGGAAGAAGGATCTGGCATGCTGTGGTCCATGGGGTCATGAAGAGTCAGACATGACTAAATTACTGCTCAAAAACAAGAGCATAGAAGTGAATTGTTGACCTGACAAAAACATGAAAGGGCTCTGTTAAAGTAGGACTTAAATATAGAATGTGCTGGAGGACTTCCCAATATTTGTCAGATCCAACGAGTCCTACTCATTTCTGGTGCTTCAGACAGAAATAAATCATATTCCCAGAAGAAGCACAAAAGAAAATACTTATAGAGTCTTGGGAAAATAATGAACATCTTAGGGACACAAGATGAGGAATTCAGGAAACATCAAAAGCTGAGCATGAATGCATAATATTGTATTGATGAAGGAGTTCAATTATCCAGATTTTGCTGGAAACATCACTCTGCTACTTTTCATCATTGCTTCTAATTGATACAGGAAATACAAAAGGGAGAGCTAGTCTCAGGAAATGAATAGATGAATAAAAAGATAGCATCTGATAATGGGATTTGGATTTCTAGACCATGGATTAAAAATCTAAGAATGACTTGAGATGATGGGTCAAGGGATGAAGTGCACTTAAAAAGGGCCAATAAAGCATGCTAGATTAGTGTTTTGCAAATCTGATATGAGGAGGACTTTACCCTGAAAAGAGAGGAAGAGAAAAATAAAAAGCTTCCCTCATACATCTACCAAACCTAAAAAGACAAAACGTAGCTGTTTCAACAAGAGTAGCAGTAGAGAGGACAAATAATGCAAAGAAAATTATATTAAATAATAATAAGTAATAGCTAGCATTCACAGAGTACCTTGAAGTATGTAAAGTGGTTTTCACTTTTCAACTTCTGCTTCTAACTATCAACTATCTTCAGTCTTTCTCTTTCCACTGGCTCCTTCTCTTCTGCTTGTAAAGATGCTCAGACCTCCCTTGTGGGGGAAAAAACAAGCAAACTATTTTTTTAAATATTGCTGCCTCATTCTATTTCACTGCCAAACTTGGATAAATAAATCATCTTCCATTGTCTCTCCTTCTTAATCATTTATTTTCTCTAAAGGTCCTAAATTCTGGTTTCCACTCTGAGTATTCTACTGTAACTGCTTTTTTTTTTAATATTTTTTTTTTAACCCTTAACTTCTGTGTATTGGTTCCTTAACTTCTGTGTATTGGTTCCTTGGTGGAAGAGTGGTAAGGGTGGGCAATGGGGGTCAAGTGACTTGCCCAGGGTCACATAGCTGGGAAGTGTCTGAGGCTGGATTTGAACCTAGGAGCTCCCGTCTCTAGGCTTAGCTCTCAATCCACTGAGCTACCCAGCTGCCCCCTGTAACTGCTTTCTTAAAAGTCATCAGTGATTTCTGTCTTGCCAAGCCCAAGAGCTTCTTGTCCATTCAGATTAAGAATTCTGTTCACCATGCTATGTAGATATTTCATTTCATAGAACCAAAGAATCTTATAATTTTAGAGAGGGAAGAGATCTTAGTGATCCCCTAGTGTTAGTCCAATGTTCTCATTCAACAAAAAAGGAAATTAAAGCCCAGAGAAATGTATTAAGTATCTACTATTGCAGAACAATGTGCTAGCCACTGGACACACTACAAACTAAAAGCTAAAGCTAAGATGTATTCATCTGCACACACCCCCCCCCCCGCCACCTCCAAAGTTTGTCAACTAATAGGGAGATGTTGTTCAGTTAATTCGGATGTTTCTGACTCTTTATGAACCTATTTGAGGGTTTCTTGGCAAAGATACTGAAGTGATTGGCCATTTCCTTCTCCAGAGCATTTTACAGTCAAGAAAACTAAGGCAAAGAGGGTTAAATGACTTTGCCCAGCTACACACAATGAATAAGTATCTGAAGACAGATTTGCACTCAGAATGATTAATTTTTCTGACTTTGAAGCCCTCACTCTTTCCATTATACCACCTACCTGCCCCAAGAGGGAGATTCCCTTAAATATTCACCTTTCTCTTTACCTCTACATCCACGATCCTATGAATTTATGAAAGCCTGACTTTTACCTTCTAGGACAGTGATGAGCAAACTTCTTAAAGAGGGGGCCAAAGGAAAGGAAATGCTCATCTGTCAGTCTGTTCCTAAGGCGACTCTTTTGAAGTTTCCTTGCATTGTATCCTACTCACTGCATTCGTCAGATTAGGAATAATGTCATTTGTGGGAATAGAACATTTCAGGGGGCTGCATCTGGCCTGTAGGCTGGGCCATAGTTTGCCCATCACTGCTGTAGGAGACAGATCATTAACAGAAAGAGATGATTGATTTTGAAATGGGAGTTATTGGCAATAAAAGTGGTGGTAGAGTGGTGATAGTATTATCTATTAGGGATTTATTTTTCAGTAATCATCTTTATATAGCATTTAAAAACTGCGTGCTTAAGGAAGTCAGTCTCTTTTATTATTGTTGTTGTTAAATCATTGTATTTCATCTTGAATCCTTGCATCCTGTGTACATAAGTCTGCTTATATATGCTAAATAAATTAAGCCTTGCCCCTCAATATCCACTAGGAGCACAGAGCCTAGCAACCAGGGACATAAAGAAGGATATGGAAAAATAATGGTAAAGTGAAACAAAGAATATAGATCTCATTAGGTAATGGAATTTAATTTTGTATGCCTGTGTATTGTGTGCCTTTATCTGTTGAGTATATTAAAAATATCTCTCATGTGGATACAAAATGTCTGGTGGCCAAGGAATTTGGGGGAGATATATGAATATTAGCTGAAAAGTTGCAAAAAGTGAGCATTGGTTTTTTTTTAAATTGTGAGTTCCAAATTCTTTTTTTTTCCTCCCCTCCTACTTCACTTATCTAGTAAGCAATTTGATATAGATTATACATGTGATATCATGCAACATATATTTCCATATTAGTCATGTTGTATAAGACAAAAAAAGTGGGCAGCTGGGTGACTCAGATTGAGACTCAGGTCTAGAGACAGGAAGTCCTAGGTACAAATCTGGCCTAAGACACTTCCCAGCTGGGTGACCCTAGGCAAGTCACTTGACCCCCATTGCCCACCCTTACCACTTCTTTGCATTGGAACCAACACACATTATTGATTCTAAAATGGAAGGTAAAGGTTTTTTAAAAAGCCATAAAAAGCCATGAAAAAAATAAGGTGAAAAATAGTTTAGCCTCCAAATTCTTAAAGGAAAGATTAAATGACTTATAGAAGGAAATAGACAGTAAGATTCTATTAGTGGGGACCTCAACTTTCCCCTCTCAGAACTAAATAAATCAAGAACTGTGGGAGTAGAAACACAGAAGAAAAGCATTTCCTTGATCACATGGTTTGATGGGGATATGAGCTCTAAACGATCACTCTATTGTAAATATTGATAATATGGAAATAGATCTTGATCAATGATACATGTAAAACCCAGTGGAATTGCTTGTTGGCTATGGGAGGGGGGAAGGAGGAAGGGAGGGAAAGAACATGAATTGTGTAACCATGGGAAGAATTCTAAATCAATTAATTAATTAAAACTAAAAACAAACAAATAAATGAAATATCACATAAAAAAAGAACTAGATAAATCTAACCAAAAGACAAGCAAGAGAGAAGCTAAGGAGATTAAAAGAATTTTAGAAAAGTTAGATATGATAGGCTTGTGGAGAAAATTGAATAGAAATGGAAAGGAGAATATCATCTTTTCTCATGGCACCTTCACAAAAATTGACCATGTATTAGGACAGAAAAACTTCATAACCAAATGCAGAAAAGTAGAAACATTAAATGCATCCTCTTAAGACCCTAATACAATAAAAATTTACATTCAGTAAAGGGCCAGGGAAACTCAGAATAAAAACTAATTGGAAACTAAATAATCTAATCTTTAAAAAAATGTGTAGATCAAAGGACAAATCAAAGAAACAACCAATCATTTCATTCAAGAGGTTAACATTAATGTGACAACATGCCAGAATTTTGGGGATGCAACCAAAACAGTAATTAGGGGAAATTTTATATCTCTAAATGCTTACATCAATATAATAATGGAAGATCAATGAATTGCTCATGCAATCAAAAAATTAGGAAAAGGACAAATTAAAAATTTCCACTTAAACATCAGATTGGAAATCCTAAAAATCAAAGGAGAGATTAATAAAATTGAAAGCCAAAAGACTGAACTAAAAAATAAGACTAGATGCTGGTTTTATGGAGAAAAAAACAAATAAATCACCAGTTAATTTAATTTTCTTTTAAAGAAAGAAGAAAATCACATTGCCAATATAAAAATGAAAAGGGTGAATGCACCATTAATGAAGATGAAATTAAAACAATTATTAGGATATCTTGTGCAATGCCAGTCCCTCCTTCACTCATTGAGAAGGCCAGAAATATATCAGTTTTATATGTGAAATCAGGCAAAACATATTTCCATATTAGCCATGTGGAAAAAGCAAGAAAATTACGGATCTGAGTGCAAAATGAAAAATATTTTTATGAATGTTAAAAATAAATAAATGATAAAAATATTTTAAAGAATCACTTACAATTAGGAAATCTTGAGAAGAAAAGTCATAAGGACAACTGGTGTTAGTTAATGTTATTAATTATTAACAATAACAAGTTACATTGCCAATGAAAAGTATGAATCAAAAGAAAAAAGCAGATTTGAGAAACAAATAGGTAGCTAATGAGATAACTTTTGAGAAACTAATAGGTAGCTAACAAGATAACATCTGATTTGGGGAGTTAAACTTCTGGATCATGTAGTTCTTGGCAATGATTAGAATGTGAACCTTATCGAGAGGACTCTATAAAAAGAAGAAAGGACAAAGGATAATTTAACCTATATAAATTAGCAAAGCATAGAGTAGCAGGCATAGGATAGACAGAAGAATAGTAGAAGAGTATCTGTCATTCATGTAAAGCAACATCTAAAAAGAGAGCCAGCATGAAAACATGGAAGATACATCTAATAAGGTAATTGGGTTCCTATTTGGAAATTAATTTCAGTTTACTTTTCTCTGGGTTAAGTCATGGTAGGAACTGACAATTAAGAGTAACTGAGCAAATTTTTCTTCTGAACTTAACAAATACCATCCAGCATAGGAATTTTCAATTATATAACAGAACAGCACCCATGATTAAAAGTCAAGCTCATTGGCCAGTTTGCATACTCCTATCTCCTTTTTCTAAAAAAAATTGGAACATTTGCCCTTTACTGTTATGCTGCATCCTGCTTGTTCTCTAAAATCTTTCTTTCAAAGAACTGGGGAAGTAGTAACACAGAAGAAAAACAACTGCTTGATCTCATGGTTTGATGGGGACATGATTGGGAATGTAGACGCTAAGCAATCACCCTAATGCAAATAATAATAATAATGATGATGATATGGAAATAGATCTTTATCAATGACATATGTAAAACCCAGGGGAATTGCTCATTGGTTACAAGGAGGGGAGGAGAAGGAAAGAACATGAATCATGTAACCATGGAAAAATATTCTAAATTAATTAAAGATTTTCAATTAAAAAATAAATAAAATCTTTCTTTCATTGACAATGGCTCAAAAATCATGTCTGCCCACTTTTTTAATGTCATGGTGTGTAGTTTACTTGACCCTGGTGAGTAAATGTATTGAAAACATATCAATGCTATCTCCCTCTCCTCTCACTTATCTTTGACTTCTACTCACTTCTTATAATTCTTTATCTAAGGTTTCCAGTCTAAAGATAATTCTGCTCAGTAGAGAAGGCAAAAGTGAAATAAGGATTGAGTAATTCAGCATTCTCATCATCAACCATTATCATAATTCCATGCATGTTGAGCAGGTTGAAAATCTAGGGAATACTTAGGCAGAGAAAATACTAGGGTAAATGGCAAAAGGCTATGAAGATTTTGGGGAATGCTAGCAGGGTAAATGGTGAGACATGGAATTTTCCCTTCCCCACTTCCAAGATACCCATCAGGCTCAAGATGCCTGGATTGCTGACCTTCATATCCCTACCACTGCTGAGGATATGCCAAACTTCACTCCTCTCTAACCCTTAAATTCACTGTCCTCTTCTTAGGTAATTAACTATTTACCCCTGCTTAGAGGTTCGGTATCTGTGATAATCAATAACTGCTTTAATGCAATATCTGCTTTAAAAAGAATCCTTTCTAAAAGTTAATTAACTCTGACTGATAATAAATGGGAAGTATATCAGTGGGGGCTTATGAGTGACAGTATCAGAAACCTCAATTCCTTTTGCCCCTAGAACATCCTGGGGACTAGTAATTAAGCCTCTATCTGAAGTCCCAACCTGCCAGTTCTAGTAGAAATTGGGAAAGTATCTCCAGATAATATGCTAGAGAAACAGTTGCTTCCCCCAAGAGTTCATATCATTTGTTTTTGAACATTCAGTTCCTCCTTCATCATATTCAAGTTCAAAGTAATAATACTTTTTGCCATTTTCTCTACCTTTTGAAGATTTACAGCAAATTAAGAATTTATCAGATGTTCTGCTTTTGACAGAGAGCTCTTGCAAATGTATGAATAATTAAAGTTCTACATCACTACCATATCATTTTTCAATCCATGGTTTCTAATATTTCCTAAATTCCTGAATTCCTCATCTATTTCTCCTTCCTATTCAGATGATCTGGTATACAACCAAGACAATACACTTCCTGCTTTTCTCTTTATTAATCTCCACCCAAATATTCTCTCCCTACCAATACTACCAGCACCACAACCATGTATTTTTCCACATCAGTTCTTAGAATTTTTCACATGATTGATTATAGCTTAAGATATATGCTATTCTATTTCCTCTCTTTCTCTGTTCTGTTGCTTTGGAACAAAATCCAATCTGTAATTGCCATATTCTAGTCATGTGTTTCATTCTACCAAGCTTCAAGGAAATCTAGAAGGTTCTGCCTCTTTTTACCCATACATTTGGCATGCATGTGTAAATATCTGAAGGCATTTATTTTATCATTGGTTCCCTTCCTAGATACTGTCACTTGAGAATTACTATTTCTCTACTGCCATTCCTTTTTTCTATGTTGGTACTATGATTTTTTATGTTATCTGACTTGACAGATCTGTATGATCAGTCTTCTATCTCTTTTAAATTTAAAACCCCCAATTAGATTTAAAAGACTTCAGGAAAATTTTTATACATGCATTCATATGTGTAATGCATACATAGTACATGTATATGTGCATACATATTATTTATTTGTCTTTATATGGTTTCCTCCTTCACAAAAACTCATTTCTATATTTTAAGTCATGGTTCAGAATTCCAAATCTCCTTCCCAGACACCACCATCTTAATTAGTTATTCAGTAAGTCAATCAACAAGAATGTGCCAGGTACTGTGCTAGATATCAGAAACCCTCCAAAAATGAAAAACAGTCCTTATCTTCAAAAAGCTTACATTCTAATAAAGGAGTTGACATGCAAACAACTATGCAATACAAGATCACACAGTAGGTGGTGGATAAACTCAGAGGAAAGAAACTAGAATTAAAGAGTGTCCGAGGAAAGGCTTCCTTTAGAAATAGGATTTTAGATGAGACTTGAAGGAAGCCAGGAATGATAAGAGGAAGAGGTGTGAGGATAGAGAGCATTCCAGGCATGAGGGACAGCCAATGAAAATACATGCATTTGGGAGATGGACTGTCTTATGTGATGAAGAACAAGGATGCCAATGGCACTGGACTAGAGAGTATGTAGAAAAGAATAAAATATGAGAAGATATGAAAGGTAGGAAGGGGTTAGGTTCTGAAGGGCTTTTAAGCCCAAACAAGAACTTTTATATTTGACCCTACAAACAACTTTCCAAATCAATCTTTCTCCTCCAAAGTCTATACCTTCAGTTAAGAGCAATAATGAAAAAGCAAAAACACTACCACCTGTGCTCCTAAGACCTTTTGTACATAATTTCATATATAATTGAAGTTGAGATGGCTTAGTGTACAGCAGGAAACACTATTATCTTTTCAGTTGAAACTATTTTATATTTTATATTGACACATCTTCAATCATTTTTATTCATTTATAATCATAATCTTGACTCCTAAGCTTTTTAGATATATATTTTTTATTTTTATAAAATAACTTGATGTGAAATATAATTCGTTACTCTCAAAATTTAAGTTTGAAATTGACACAATTTGGTTTTATTGTAGATTTAATTGGGAACAGATCCTTTTCATACCCAGCACTTAATAATCTCTAGCAGTGTTTTCTAGGTTTATTCTCACAGTATTTTTTGGTCTCATGTGAATCCCCAGATGTGGGCATTTATAGTTAGAATATTTTTAAAAGTCAGTGTGGCATGAAGGCTATGAATTTAAATTTATGCCACTGAGTAAAAACTTTCCCCAAATGAGCTATCTACTCAAAATCCAATTCAGTTCCATTGCTATTCTGAAACCAAGCCATGTTCATTCAAATCTCCATGCTTTTATTCATGATACACACTCTGCATAGAATGTCTTTTCCTCTGCCCACTGCCCCTCCAGATTCTATATATTCTTCTAAGACCAACTTCACCAATGAAGCCTTCTTCGACTAAGAGAATCGTAGAATCCTAATGCTGGAAAAGACCTTAGAGCTCACCAAGTTCAATATCTTTGAGAAAAATGAATGTTCTCTATAACATTCCAATAAATGGTCATCTAGCATTAGCTTGTGAAAAGAAAATAATTACCTCATCAGACAAGGTTCTCATGCCAAAATTTATTTAAGATTATTTTTGTCTAAAAAACTTTTTGTTCTTTCATAAGATGATACTGTTCACAATCTTCCATCTTTCCCCTTTGTAGTATTCTACAAATAAGTTTTCATTCCAAGGAGATAGTGTTTATTGGCTGATAGTTTCTGTGCTCTTTTTTAAAATTATGGCACTGTACTGTGTAGAATACATTTTGGAAGAAATTAGTAATAGTCAATATATTTCCCATTTCCGATTATTTTGATATCAATTATTTATTTGAATAGGTCAGGCTAAAATCATGAAAAACTATTCAGTATCTTCTTTTCATTTTTAGCTTTTCCTTTAATTTTGTATTGATTTTCTCCCTTCATTTTAGCTAGTCTGATCTGAATGTGGACAAATAAATGGCTCCAATATGACTGTAGTAACCAGTGTTTCCTGGCTATATTAATTTCATTTGTTTTGTGATGTTAGTTGGGCACCATATTTTCTAACTACCTGCTCTCCTGGGGAAGTAAGCATTCATATTGTGTGAGCAGGAAGCTTCTAAATAGGTGATAAGCCACTGGCTTCTTTGATTCCTGTTGTGTGTGTACTATTTTTCCAATATTCTTTTTTGCCATTTTCCCATTGCCAAGTTTCGTATTCAAGTTAGTGAGTTTCAAAATATGTTTTGACTTGTTTTGGAGAATTTGAGAAATCCAACAGAAAGATAAATAACGAAGAAATTACTGATCTGAATAGCTTATTAAATGAACTAGGAGAAATGGAAAAAATGGGGGGGGAGGAGATAAAATATACTTTTCAAGAATAAAATAGTAGTAATAATAACAACTAGCATTTATATAGCATTTTACTGTTTGCAAAGTATATAAGTGGCTCAGGGGACAGAGAGCTGCTACTCCTGAAGGTGGAAGGTCCTAGGCTCAAATATGACTTCAGACACACCCTGGGCAAGTCACTTAATCCTCATTGCCTAGCCCTTACCATTTTTCTGCCTTGAAATTTTTATATAGTATTGATTCTAGGACAAAAAGTAAGTTTTTTTAAATTTTTTTTTAAGGAGATAGCTTCAAACACTCCTCTAGGGTTGTGGACCAATCGTGTAAGCATTCAGTGCCCTAGACAACTCTTTAAGACAATATATTTCAGAAAATTTGCCAGTTTGTGTCTGCAAAGAGAGTATCTAAACTAGACATTTTCTATACTTATAAAATATCAGATCTGATTAAAAGGGGGCTCATTGTAATGACTTTTGAACATTGCTGGCTAATTTCTTTCTGCAATGGATTGGAAAAAAGACTGGAAGTAAATAATGCCACCACAAATTCAAGACATAGGTCCATATGGAAAACAAAAAATGATTTATTAAGTGATGTCATAGGGAAATAAGAAATTATAAGAAAAAATAGCAGACTATATCAAAGATAATGACAAGACAAATGTTATTTATAAAAATCCATGGAATATAACAAGCAATGCTCAGGGGTAGATTTATATTGCAGAATGTCAGTATTTATAAGAAAAAGAGTAAAACTTAATGAGTTTATGCCCTGAAAAAACATACATGAAAAGAGCAAAGCAATACATCAACAGAAACTAAGATAAGAGCAGAGATGAATACAATTGAAAATAAGAAAACTATTGAAATGATAAAAAACCAAGGACTTGTTTTTAAAAATACCTATAAAATTGATAAATGACTGAAAACAATAAAAAACAGAAATAAAACCTAAAATGTTAAAAATACTAAAAAATATTAAAAGAGAAAAGAGATCACAAGGAAGTCAAAAGGAAACAAGTTACCAGAAACTATGCTATATTTCTATCTTAATGAACTTGACAATTAAAAAGAAAAAGATAAATTTTAATAAAAATATAAAATGCCAAAATTAGCAAAATGGGAATTGCATTACTTCAAAATAGACAAATCTCAGAAATCAGATCAGTTAATAAGTAAATCATATGAAAATTTAAGGTGTTTTATTTTATTGAGCTTTTGTTATAATCATTTGTTTTTCCAGTATATCATTTCTCCTGACTCTCCTTGGAAGACAAAGAACGAAAAAGGAATAGAAGTAGGGAAACAGTTTGACAAAATGAACCAACTCATTAACCATCTAACAGTCTATTAATTGTTCTACAATCATGATCATGCACCAAATTTTTTTTGTTGTTTGCTATGATATTAGGCACTGAATCTGCTGTTTACTAACTGGATAACCTTAGGCAGCATCTTCTTCACCCTCAGATTCAATTTCCTCCTCTGTAATTTGGTAAAAAATATAACATACATTCATCTTGGCAGTTTTGTTAACAAGTATAACAATATTTTAAAAAACAAGATATAATAATAATAACAATGATAATTGATGTTCATATAGTGTGCCCTGGGAGGTAGGTACTATTATTATCCCTATTTAATAGATGAAGAAAATGAGGCAAATGGAGATTAAGTGACTTGACCAGGGTCACCCACCTAATTAGTTTCTGAGAACCTGAGTTCAAATCCAACTTAGAGCCTTGCCAGTTTACTATCTGTATGACTTGGGGCAAGTCACTACTTAGGTCTCAGTATTCTTTTGTTCCCAAGGTGATAATTGAACTTTTCTAAGTGTCCCATCATTTCTTTCCTTTGGAAGAACCAACCCCAACTAGATTATTAGAAATCTTAACTAATAGGACATATGGCAATAAATTTCAAGAATTGATTATTCTGGAGTCACAATTTACCCAGTAGCAAAACATTCTTAGAAGAAACTAAGCTCAAGAACCAGGATGATGGTGATGATGATGATGATGACAATGACAATGTCGATGATGATGACAACAATCAGGACTTACATAGTTCTTGAAAGTTTGCAAAGTTCTTTATAAATATTGTTTCATTTTGGGAGGCAGGTGCTATTATTATTCCTATTTTATAGATGAGAAAGTGAGACCAAAAGAAGCAGGAAGTTGATATCTGGTATAGCTATATTTAATGCCAAACTTTCTACAGACCATTTTCTTTCTGTTGCCTTTCAGTGTTTTGCAAGGCAATATTGCTTGTGCTCTCATACATAGTCCTTCTTCCATGATGTATTGCAATGAACTTGATTCCAAACTGAGAATGGCAACCACCTCTTTCAGTTTGGTGTGCTTAACCATAAATGAAGAAAAGAGATAATAAAAATAATTTTCAATAATAAGTAGATATTTCAATAATAAAATTCAGTTGATATAATTCAATTCAATAATAAAAATTCAATAATAAAAAGATATTTGAAAATTCTTAGAGAGAAAATCAGAACTGAAGAGATTACTTGCTGCCTGAACACCCTAGAAAACAAAAAAGCAAGAAGTCAACAAATGCCTCTGACAATAGAATGTACATGAGGAGACAAGTGTGAAAGAGGGGTTCTAGTGGAGATAATGGTGATGAAGCAGGCCTGGGACAATGTTTTGTTAGATTTTAAATGAGACTATGCTACAAAATGGGAAGGGACATGAAAGAGGGAGGTGCACTGGTGGGATAGAGGAGAATATATAATATATTCAGGTCAAATCAAGGATTAGCAATGATAGGATGGTGATTGACTATAATCTTGAAAAGAGAAGGGTCTTCAGGAGAACAGAGAAAGAGAAGGGAGAAAGAATTGAAAAAGGAGTGGAGGAAAGAAGGCTTGCTTTAGTGGTGGGAAGGAGATACAACATGAATGTCCCTATTGTTGAAGAGAAATGATCTATGAAGAGAGTTGGGGACCTTGTTCTAGATATGGTCTGGGAGAATTTGGAACTAGAAAAGACAACTTAGCCTTGTTTGGAAGGAAGGAAGATGAAACCCTTTTTTAATTAATTGTTTTTAATAATTTTTAAAAAATATTTGAGTTCAGAATTCTCTCTCCCTCCAAATCCTCTGCAACACATTGAGAAAGCAAATAATATATCAATTCTACATGTGAAATCATGCAAAACATATTTTCATATCATCCGTTTTACAAAAAGCAAGAAAACTAAAAGAAGTGAAAAAATATACTTCAATCTGAACTCATACTTCATTAGTTCTTTCTCTAGAAATGAGCAGCAATTTTCATCACAGTTCCTTTGAATCTGTCTTATGTCAGTGTATTAATTAGAGTAGCTAAGTCTTTCATAATTGATCATCATTTTAATATTACTATTACTGTGCATGATATTCTCCTAGTTCTGCTCATTTTACTTTGTGCCAGTTCGCATGAGTCTTCCCAGGTTTATTTGAAATCATCCAACTTGACATTTTTTGTAGCACAGTAGTAACCCATCACAATCACATATTACAGCTTGTTTAGCCATTTCCCAATTGATGGGCATCTCTTCGATTTCCAATTCTTTGCTATCATGTAAGATCTACTATAAGTATTTTTGTACATATAGGTCATTTTCCTTTTTTAATATATTTGGGATATAGACATAATTGTTGTATGTCTGGGTTAAAAGGGTTGCAAAACTTTATAGCCCTTTGGACATAATTCTAAATTATAATCCAGAATGTTTGGACCACATTAAATCTCCACTAATGGTGAATTAGAGTACCTATCTTTTTCATATTTCTATTTAACATTTTTTTATTTATCTTTTTTGGTCATATTAAGCAATCAGATAATAGTGAGATGGTATCTTTTATTTTATTTATGGCACCTTTTAAAAACTTTAATCAAGTGATTTCTAGCAATTTTTCATAGAAATATAGGTAACTTTGATTTCTTCTTTTGAAAACTAGCTGTTCATATCCTTTGATCATTTATCAACTTGAGAATGACTCTAATTTTGATAAATTTGGATCATTTCCCTAAACATTAGAGAAATGAGGCTGTTTTCAGAAAAACTTCTTGTAAATCCTGCCTGCCCCCAGTTTCCTATTTTCTTCTAATTTTGGCTACATTAGTTTTGTTTGTACAAAACCTTTTAAATTTCATATAATCAAAATTATCAACTTTACTTCCCATAAACCTCTCCATCTCTTGTTTGGTCATAAATTCTTTCTTTATTCATAGATCTGAAAGGTATATATTTCCTATACTCCCCTAATTTCCTTATGATATCACCCTTTCTGTCTAAATCATGTTCCCATTTTGACCAATCTTGGTATGTGGTGTGAGACGTTGATCTATGCCTAGTTCCTGCCAAACCACTTTCCACAATACATATTTTTGGTAGTTTTGACTGGTTTGGCCCCAAATAAATAAATTAATTGAAGAAGAATTGTAATTTTTCATACATTGACTTGGCCTACCCATAAGCAATGAATATTTCTCCAGTTCTTTAGACCTCTCTTTATTTGTGTGAAAAGTATTCTGTAATTGTATTCCTCTAGTCCCTGGGTTTGTCTTAGAAGTTGGGCTCTCAAGTATTTTATATTGTCTGGAATTTTTTTAATTTTTATTTTGAATATTTTCCCCTAGTTACATATTTCATGTTCTTTTCCTCTACCCCTAATCCCCCCTAACCCCACTCAGTCAATGCACAATTCCACTGGGTTTTACATATATCATTGATCAAAACCTATTCCCATATTATTGATAGCTGTACTGGGGTGGTCGTTTAGAGTCTACATCCCCAATAATATCCCCATCAGCACATGTGTTCAAGCACTTGTTTTTCTTCTGTGTTTCTCCTCCCACAGTTCTTCCTATGAATGTGGCTAGTTTTCTTTCTCATACATCCCTCAGCCTTGCTTTGGATCCTTGCATTGCTTCTAGTAGAGAAGTCCGTTATGTTCGATTGTACCACAGTGTATCAGTCTCTGTGTACAATGTTCTCCTGGATCTGCTCCTTTCACTCTGCATCAATTCCTGGAGGTCTTTCCAGTTCACATGGAATTCCTCCAGTTCTTTATTCCTTTGAGCACAATAGTATTTTATCATATGGAATTATTTTAAATGGAATTTTTCTTTCTTTCTCTTCCTGATGGGCAATACATAGAAATGTTGATGATTTATTTGGGTTTATTTCCTGCAATTTTGCTAAGTTGTTAATTGTTTCACCTAGTTTTTTAGTTGGTTCCCCAGTGTTCTCTTGTTTCCTCATTACCTATTCTTATTCTTTCAATTTCTTTTTTCTTGTCTTTTTTGATATACCTAGAATTTCTAATGCAGGATGGAAGACTAGTGATAATGATGGACATCCTTGCCTCATTCCTGATCTTATTGTGAAGGTTTCTAGTTTATCTCCATTTCGATGAATCTTGTACTTGGTTTTAGACAGATAATACTTATCAATTTAAAAGAGGTCCTATTTATTTCTATGCTTAAAAGCTTTTTTAAAAAAATAGGAATGAATGTTGTATTTTTGTCAAAAACTTTTTCTGTAACTATTGAGATAATGATATTATTTCTGTTGGATATTTAATGATATGGCCAAATTTTTCTAATATTGAACCAGCCCTACATTCCAGGTATAAATCTCACCTGGTCATAGTGTGTGGTCTTTGTGATATATTGCTATAATCTCCTTGCTAGTATTTTATTTAAAATTTTAGCCTCAGTATTTGTTTGGAAAATTGACCTATGATTTGCTTTTCATATTTTTGCTCTTACTAGAGAGATATGGCACTATATCACGCCACAAAGGTATGAGCATGTATTATATCAATGTGACCTTGTAGACTATGTTGTAAACTTGCAGCATATACATGTTGTAATATGTAGGTCTGAACTTATAGTGTGTATGTGTGAACAACTTACCCTAGTGATCTCTACAATGTAGTCAAACTATTTTACTAGTTTTTCCCTAAACTTAGCATTCTATCTCCTGCCTCCATGTATTTCTACTAGATATTCCCCATATCTACAAATTCTATATTCTTCTTAAAATCCTTATCTATCTTCTAATCTCACCAATACGAAATCTTCTCTTCCTATATTTATTTATCCCTTCAGATGAATCTCTTTCTAACATAGAAATTCCTCATAACCAGGGTCCTCTTTTCCCCCACTCAGTACCTAGACTAGACATTTTGTAAATGTCTCAGTTGGGATGAGCCAATACCTATTCTTCCTTAAATGTTGTCCTGGGATCATGGTTTAGTGCATAAAGTGCTAGATTTAAAGTAAAAGAAAAGTCTAGATTTGAATCTTGCCTCAGGAACTTCTGGGAAAGTCACAAGATTTTTGAACTTCAGTTTCCCCATCTGAAAAAATAAATATAATAGGAACATTTTACTTAAAGAGTTATTTTAAGGATCAGTCAAAATTTATGAAGTATCTACTTAGTGCCAGGCATAGAGCTAAGTACTAGATTCAGAGAGATACAATATAAAATCAGTTTAAAAATGTTAATGTCATATATATATATATATATTCATATTCTTTGGTTTGATGAGGTTTCAAGCTGCTTTTATTTACCATTTGGTCAATTTTGCTTTTTAAGACATTATTTTCTTCAGAAACTTTTCTGCTTCTTTTACCAATCGGTTAATTGTCTTTTCATAGTTTTCTTACATTGTTCTTATTTTCTTTCCTATTTTTTCTCTATCACTATTATTTGATTTTAAATAATTTTTTGTCCTTCCAATAATTCTTTATGAAGTGTTCAATTTGCATTTTTCCTTGAGGCTTTGTGTATAAATATTCTACATTGTTATTTTTTTTAGTAATTCCCATTTCATTTGGATTTTGTAGCCATCTAAATTGACATTGGCAGGGGGTAGCTGGGTAGCTCAGTAGATTGAGATCCAGGTCTAGAGATGGGAGGTCCTAGGAACAAATCTGGCCTCAGACACTTCCCAGCTGTGTGACCCTGGGCAAGTCACTTGACCCCCATTGCCTACCCTTACCACTCTTCTGCCTTGGAGCCAATACACAATATTGACTCCAAGAGGGAAGGTAATGTTTTCTCAAAAACAAACAAACAAACAAACAAACAAACAAACAAACTAATTAATTAATTAATTAAAATAAATTGACATTGGCAAATACCTTTGGCAAATGTTTGCCTCTAAACTTTGTTTCATTTGATATTCAAAATCTGAGAGTTGTTAACCAAAGTGTTCTCTGCTGTTAAATCCTTTAAGGAATATTTTAAGATTTTGACAATTTTATACACAAATGTTTGACATATTTTGTTATTAATGTCAATCATTATATCCTTCGGGTTATTGACAATGGAAAAAAATAAATTAAATGTTTTGAGTTTAACATATCATAAAGATTAATCCCCCTATGACAGAAGAATATAGACAAAAATTCATCATCCTTCAAGAATAGAATCAAGCATATGTCAGGATGAGGTGAGATTAATGAGGAATGTTAAGGACATCAGAAAGGCTTTTTAAAAGTAAAGTAGGAAATAAGAAGAGGATTAAATAAAGGCAATAACCAGCAATCTGTTTGGATGGCATAATGATTCTGGACTAAGAAGAGAAAAAAATATTCAATTTTTATTTTCCTTCTACTTTCTCTTTCAGGAAGAATGATGTTTTGACGGAAAGAGATAGAGTACAAATGGTAAAATCCGGGATAAATATGGAGATCATATAGGAGTGTTGAAAAGTTTTTGATGAATGAGTAAAAAAGAATTTATTATATGCTTGCTTATGCCAAGTACTGTGGTAAGTACTGAGGATGCTTATAAAAAGCAAACAATTGTTGATCTTGTGATAAAAGAATTTTAATACTGTTGTCATCTCATTAACTCAGATAGTCACATCAACTTTAAATCAAACTGAGGCTCTAATGACAAGGTTACTATCTGGTCAGTTCTTGCTTTGTCTGTTTGCAAAATTCCAAATGAGATATCAGTGAAATCTCCTTGTCTTATAGATCAGTTTATTATTTCGCCACATGTAAATCTTTCTTTTCTGCTGTAGGTTCTGTGATATGTATCTTTATCTTTCCCTTTGCATTTTCTGAAACAAACTATATCCATCTTGGCTTCTAAAATCTTTAAAATGTTGCTGAAGATATTATTTAGGTTCAGTTATTTTTTGTGTAACATGGAGCTGTGCTCTGATCACATAATAAACTGGTTATTAAAAATATCTCTCCACGTTAAGTATAATTCACAACTGTACCTATCAATTTGCACATCACCCTCAAAGTTCTCATCATAATAATAATAGGAAACAATACATATAAGAGGGATCAGCTATAAGTAAGATAGTAAGGTCAAGTGATCCCAGAAAGTGCTGAGGCAAGGCAATTGGCAATGAGTTCAAGTCAGAAGACACAGACAAACCATATCCCAGCCTACTGAAAGAATTTACATTGCTTCCATTGATTGCTGAGCTATTGTTGGCAATATGCAAAAGATTGTGGGAAATGCAAAATGACTACAGAAGGCAAATAACTTAAATTTTTTTTGAAAAGACAATAAATCTGCAATCTATGAATAACAGCTTTGCTTTAATTTCCACATAAATTTGAATCACTGTTGTAAATGTACAACAATTCAAGGTGTGATGGATAGAAAAAGATATCTATAATGTGTTGGTTAAAGATAGAGTTAATGAATATCTCAAAAAGGAAAGAATGATGATCACTAATTGGTTTTATTAAGAACAGGTTGTGCCAGATTGCTCTGATTTCCAGTACTGCCACTTCTTTTGGAAGAAATATCCTTCATAGGCACCTTCATTCTGCTCAGTGAGAACCCAATCTCTAGCCTGGAGGTGACTTGAGATTCTGAAAAAGATTATCCATGGAGTTCAAACTCTAATAGGTCTTTCCAAGCTAGAAAAGTTTGTAGTGACAGATTTTAGTTTCTAAGAAACAATATAGCCAGGTTTACTTAAAGCTGAGGAATTTAGGGTCCATAGCAACTCTTTTTTTGAAAAGATTTTATTTTCCCCCCCAATTACATGTAAGAAAATATGTTTAATATCTTTTTTTAGTTTCAAATTCTCTCCCTCCATCTATTCACCCACTCCAATAGGCAGTAAGCAATATGATATAGATTATACATGTGCAATTACATAAGAAACTTTTCCATTCTAGTTATTTTGTTTAAGAACTCTTGAACAAAGTTAAAAATAAGAAAGAAAATGAAATAGAGTACACTTTAGTTTGAATTCAAACTCCATCAGACTCTGGAGGTGGATGTTTTTGTTTTTTTTTTATCATGAGTCTGGGATTGTTCTTGGATCACTGCATTGCTCAGGATAACTAGGTCATTCATTTACAATTGTTTATCATATGTATGTAGAGAAATGAGTCAAATTTATAAGAATACAAGTCATTCCACAATTGATAAATGGTCAAAGGACATAAACAAGCCATTTTCAGAATGAGAAATCAAAGCTATCAAGAATAATATAAAAAAGCTAAAAATCACTATTGATAAAAATGCAAATTAAAACAACTCTGAGGTACCATCATTTTCCTATCAGATTGGCTAATACGGAAATTAAAGAAAATAAAAATGACAAATATTTGAGGGGGTGTGAAAAATTGGGACACTAATTCATTGTTGGTGGAGTTGTGAACTGAATTAACCATTTTGGAAAGTAATTTGAAACTTTTCAGAAAGGGCTGTAAAACTATGCAGACCCTTTGATTCATCTCTAGGTTGTATCCAAAAAGAGCAAAGAAAAAGATAAGGCACCAATATACAGAAAAATATTTATAGCAATGTCTTTTGTGGCGGCAAACAATTGGAAATGAGGGAATGCCTTCATTTGGGGGAATAGCTGAATGAGTTGTAGTATATGATTGTGATGGAATACTATCATGCTATAAGAAATGACAAGCAGACAGTTTCAGAAAAATCCTGAGATGTCTTATATGAATTCATATAAAGTGAGCAGAATAAGATCATTGTACACAGTCATAGAAATATTATAATAGAATCAACTCTGAATGACTTAGCTATTCTCAGCAATACAAAGATCTGAAACAAATCTGGAGGACACGATGAAAAATCCTATCTATCTCCAGAGAAAGAACTGATTTAGTCTGAATGCATATTGAAATGTATTTTTTTCACTTTATTTTCTTGCTTTTTTCATAACATGGTTAATATGAAAACATGTTTTTATGATTTCTTATGTATAATAGATATCACATTTCTTACCTTCTCAATGAGTGAGGGACACACTAGAGGGAGGGAGAGAATTTAGAACTTACATTTTAATTTTGAAAAATTTTTCCATGGTTACTTGCTTCTTGTTGTCTCTGTTCCCTCTTCCTTCTCCCTCTCCCTCCCCGCTGAGTTTACAAGCAATTTTCACTGGTTTATACATATATTATCATGCAAATCCCATTTCCATATTATTCATTTTTGTAAGGGAGTAATCTTTTAAAACCAAAATGCCAAATCATATACCCATACAAATAAGTGATAAATTATATATTTTCTTCTGGATTTCTATTCCCACAGTTCTTTCTCGAGATGTAGATAGCATTCTTTCTCCTGAGTCCTTCAGAGTTGTCCTTGATCATTGCATTGCTTTTAGTAGCAAAGTCAATTACATTTCATCATCCCACAGTATTTCAGTTACTATGAATAATGTTATCCTCTTTCTGCCTATTTCACTGTGCATCAAGAACTTATATTTTTAAACAAAGAATATTAAATAAACATAGTTTTTTAAAAAGAAAAAGAGTCACTAAATGTGCCTGATGTCTTGCATCAACTCCCTGAGTTTGATTGTTGATATTTCAGGCCTTATTAAACATATTTTGAAAAAATCACATGAACAATGACAACTGTGGAAAAGATTTCGTTAAAAAACATTATTTAACATTAGAGAAAGCATATTTTTGAGAAATCTTAAAAATTTGATGATTATAAAAAGCCTTCAGTCACAATGTATTCCTAATTTATCATCAAAGAATTCAAACTGCAGGAAAACCTTGCTAAAGTAATCAGTGTAGGAAAGTCTTCAGGATGAAATATTTTACTCAACATCAGAGAATTCATACTGAAGTCCTTTGACCATAAGGAATATGGGAAAGCCTTTAGCCCTCATAGAATCCATGCTGGAATGAAAACTCCTGTATGTAATTAATAAGGGAAAGCCTTTACCAAAATGTTTTTTTCATTAATTGCATACCTTTCTCAACATCAGAAAAGTCATCCTGGAAAGAAATATTTTAAGTGTAAGGAAAGTAGGAAAGCTGTTAGTGGAAAAGCTTACTAAGCCTCATAAAACTGATACTGAAGAGGAATCTTCTGAATCTAATTCATGTAGGAAACTTTAGTGATGGTCAGAGAATTCATGGTGGAGAAAATTCCCAAAGATAATGAGTATGGGGAAAACCAGTCACAAAGCATCCTTTATTCTTATCTGATAATGAATGCTGAAAAAAAACCTTTGAATATCATGAATGTGTGAAAGGTTTTAAGCCAAAGAGAAAATGAATATAAGAGAATTCATACTAAAAAGAAACCTCTTTGGTGTGTTGAAGAGCTCTCATCTGACACTAATTAGGACAGAATAGCAATATAAAAGACAAGGGAAAAAATCTCCCTATACAAAAATTCTACAATCACCCACAGAGTCATTCACTCCTAGTAGGAAAGGAAACATTCTTCAGATAATTTGTGAACTTCGGATTGTGTTTCATTTAAAGCACTCCAATTCCATTTCCCAATAACTCTCTATCCCTTGTTGCTCTCTAGATCTGCCATTTCTCTTTGCATTCCTCTTTGTCGTTTGATTGTTATCCATTCTCTGCTTCTATTTGCTAGTTCTCTCCAGTTTCTAAGACTTTTTCATTCTGTCAAGATATTTTCCCCAGTCATTCTGACTTCCTACCGCAACCAGGAATTCCTTTGAGCTCATTTGATATTTAGGTTATTAAATTTCCTTAATGCGCCCTGGCAGCTACTGCTGGTACAGCTAATGCAACAAACCCAAAGAGGCATTTAACAATCCTGGAGAAATCCGGACACACTCAATCACGTTTGCTTTACATTCCTCCAACTAGTGGTCTCCCTTAAAAATACCATGAATGATGAAACATGTAAAACCCAGTGGAATTGCTCATTGGCTATGGGAGGGGTAGTAAGAGGGGAGGAAATGGATATGAATCATGTAACCATAGAAAAATATTCTAAAACAAACAAACAAACAAACAAACAAACAAATAAATAAATAAATAAATAAACTTAAAAATAAAAAATATTATGAATGTGAGAAGGTCATCAACATTAATTCATATTTTAACATCAAATTACCTAGCCTGGCATTTAAAGCTCTTTACAATGTAGCACCAAATGTACTTTCCAGACTTTTTCATAAACTGGAACTCTATTTTCTTCTCTCTTTTCCCCCATTCCCTCATTTCTGGTCAGCAGTTTTGGCATTCACATTAATGGCCCCTCTTGACAACCTGATCTCCCACCCTTTCCCAACTTTCTCATCTCCATCAAACTCTTTCAGTCCAATTCAGTCACATGCCTCTGTGATCATACCTCTATTACAACTGTACCAAATATAAAGCCCAGTTAAGAAGCACTTCTAACGTATATACTATGTGCCAGACACAGTACTATATGCTAGAGCTACAGAGGCAAAAATGAGATTTTTTCTGATCTCAAAGAGCTTCTGTTTGATCAAGGAAGATAGCATGTGATAACTTGCATCTTATACAAAAAATACATAGCAATGGAGGAGGTAATAAGAGAATCAGGGAAAGCCTCTCAAAGTAGATGGAACTTGAACTGAGCTTGAAGTGAACTATTGGTTGCAATAGGTAGAAAGGAGGAAGGATATTATTCCAGACATGGAAATAACTTGTGTAATGGCTTGGGAGTGCAAGATAGATCTGCATTGGGAATATCAAACATGAAATTTTTAATAGAATATAAAGTATATGAACTCTGGAAATATAGACTTGAATTATTGTTTGTTCTTCCTTTCAAAGAGGACCAATGACATCATGGGGTGATAGCTTGACTTATGCATGAACTGGATTTAAAGTAGGCAATTACAAAAAGTCCTCAGTCTTATTCTTTCTTCCAGAGTCACTAAAGTCCAGTAGCAATACAGAAGTCAGGGCAACTGGTGGTGACTTCAAATGCAGTGAATTAACCTTGGAATCTTCCATGCCTAAGCAAGTTCTAAGTGCTCCACTACACCCACTTCAGCCACCTTTATGACCTTTGGAACAAATTTTTCTCATCTAACCATTCTGCTGGGGGATGTCTTTACATGCTTAGATAGACATCCCGTCAACTCATGGATGGGTTTGAGGCATGTTGACTACCCTCAACCTTGTTTGGTCCATCTGCCAAAGTGCTTTACCAGGGAATAGCTGCTCCACATGCTACAGTTTCTTGGAGCCATGGGTAAGTCAAAGGTTGACACCAAAGGTAGATGAACAGTAGCTTGGGAAGCTCTCACACCAGAGGCGTTATTCCTCCTTGAACACTCCATTCACCCTACAACCTTGAGTAAGGTTGTAAAGAATGATTAATGCCAAAGAGAAGCTTTCTCATTTCATCAAAAAGGAAATGGTGAATCAGTGAAGCTTCTTTAAGCAAAGGAATGATATGGTTAAACTATAGGGTGTCTAGAAGCATTAATTTGGTGATTGTGTGGAAAATTAAAAAAGGAGATCCTACCTGATTAGACATAAATTGGGATTGCCAATAATCTAGGTGAGAAGTAATGTAGGTTGGCCTGGACGAAGGCAGTTGAGGTGTGAGAAGAGAGCAGGTGCATTGTGAAATTCTTCTCTTATTCTTCTGTGATCCTTCTATGTTTCCTTCTCACTCTCACTAAACCTGCTCTTTGCCTTAAGTTCTCTTTACTTAACCAGTCCTTAATTTTTACCTTTTTAAAGTTATTCCTAATGTAAGGAGAACTCAATAAAAATGAACATTCCACATATAAATTAGAGAAGATGAAGATTGCATGTGAAATAATTTCTGTTGTATGCAACTTATTTTCCTTTTTAAGAATATAGTAACTTCAATATTACTTTTTAAATTGTCCTGTTCACCTGTGTTTCCTTTGGAATTTCCTTTTATTGGCTTCTGTATTTTAAAAAAGCTTTTTAAAAACTTCTAATATTTTTCTTTCTTTTGTTTTTTCTTCATGGCAATGCTTTTGCTAGTATTCTTCTAATTCCCCAAATACCCCCACCCCTCCCAAACCCACATTTGATGGGGAAAAAGGAAATGTAAACCACATCTATCAAATATACAAAAGCAAGAATTGCATATTAGGCGTACTTTTTTTTTTATCAGTCCTCTGGTAGGGATTGACTATTTCTACAGTTGAATTGCCTAAGTCTTCTGAAGTTTTTTTTCTTTATAATATTGTTATTGTAGAAATAGTTCATCTAGCTTTTACTTTTTTTTTAACTTTTTTTTTACTTTAGTCTTCATCCGTTCATATAAGTCTTCTCAGAATTTTCTGAAACTATCCTTTTTATCATTTCTTGCACTGAAGATATATTCCATTATATTCATATGCCATAATTTGTTCATCCATTCCCCAACTGATGATCTCCCTCTATGTTCCCATTTCTAATTCTAAAGGCAATTAGGTGTCCCAGAGGATACAGTGTTGGGCCCAGAGTTGGGAACACTTGATTTTAAATCTTGCTTCAGTCCACTTACTAGCTGTTGTGGTGATAAAATCTGTGATAAAGAGAAATTGAGACACAAAAATCCAAGCATAATCATATACTAATACTAATACTAATAATAGAGGTCAGTGGCATTTCAGTGACCAGAGACAACCTTAAAATCCAAGCATCTTTTCATACAGTTTGGTTTTATGTCTATTACATACGATCTATTAGTGACAAATAAACTAAGACTATGATTGGCTAATAATTGCAGTGACTTGCAGGAGGGGTCTTTGAGAGTCCACAGTGATAGGGGGAACACAAAGTTAGTCAATATCTTCTGAAATATCCTTCGGAAATTCCCCAACTCACCATTCTCCTATTCTAGCAGAACTTAGTATGAGGAAAAATATCAATCATCCTTCATCTATCTTATTTATCTCCCTCACGTGGCATGGTTGCATTGCTATGAATTGCATTTATAGTCACTTAACAAGTATCATACTCCCAAAGCCTATACAAAAGAGTTCTGAATCTAAATAGCCTTGAGATATTTGTTACAATGGTTATTGCTGTGATTACTAAAACTCTTAATTATTAATCAATCAATAATTAATTTCACACTGGATGACCCTGGTCAAGTCACTTAACTTCTACTTGCCTATTTCCTTATTTGTAAAATGGGGGCAATAATAGCACCTAACAGGTTGTTGTGATGATCAAATGAGATAATATTTATAAAGCATTTAGAATAGGGCCTGACATATGTTGAGAGGAAGATTATTATTTAGTTGTTATGTAGGAGACTTAGCAGGAAGGGCTGGAGAATTCCTCATGGAATGGGGAAGCAGGAAGTGGCTTGCACTCTCTGAGAAGGACTCCATGGAGGTTGGGGCAGGCAGTAAGTGCTTCCCGGGAGACCTCAGAGCTAGTGGAGTTGCACCCTGATTCCCTGGGATCCTGGAGTGTGGGGAAGGTTGGAAGCAGACAACATCTATCCTGCACAACAGCACTGAGTAAGGAGTGATCTGCGATCTGGTGGACAGCTTGCAGGCTCCTCTCCCTACTGGGCTGCTTTGGACCATCAGTTCTGGAGGAGCTGGTTCCTGGCATCCTGAAAACATCTCTGGACTCTGCTGTGAGGATTCCCACTCCAGTACTGTTATTCTCTGGGCCCTGCCTGGCTTAGGTCTTAGTTTAGTGTAGATAAGTCCCTCCCTTGACCCTGTGGTTTGCCGTTAGCTTGTAAGTGTAGAATCCCTTATTCCCATCCTTTATTATTGTTTTCCTCAATTAAACTAATATAAACCTTTGCCTTTTGCCTGCTGGTTCCATAAGCCCTAGCCTAGGTGGGCTGAGTGACTGTTGGGGTCTAACTGCCATTTCTGTTGACAGTTACCTCCTTAGAAGTTAAACCTGGTCTCCCTACCTTGTTTGGTCCTGTCCATCTGTCATTCCTGTCACCCTCACACCCCACTGTGAACCCACAGTTAATATTTAGTTAACTTCCCTGGTAACTCACCTTTACACATATAGCAGGCACTGTATAAATGCTTATTCCTTTTCTTCACCCTGCCCCTAGTTATGTAGACAGTTGCACATATGAGTTTTTAAAATTTTTCTTTTATCTCTATAGGTATAGTAGTGGTGTTAACACAGTTTTATCTTCCTTGTCTGTTATCCTTATTCTGTCTTCACTTGTCTCTGCTTCACTTTGACATTCAGTGTTAAAGAGGATATTGGCTACTTTAGAATCTCTTTCCTCCCTAAGCTTCTTCTGCTTTTAAACTTTACTATCACTAAGGATGAACTTAGATGAGTTGACTGATTTCTCTGTGCCCCAGTTTTCTCTTCCATAAAAGAGAATATTGGACAAGATGACATCCAAGATTCCTTCTAGCTCTAGATCTCTTGAGCTTCCTGAATGGGAGTGTCAATAGTCACACACCAGAAATTGTGTTTTTTATTAAAAAGAAACTATTTTGTATTTTTTTTAAAGCGATGTCACATTTATGCATTAGGAATAACAGTTTGGCAGCTGGAAGATGGATTAACAAGGGGAAAGAATGGTGGCAGAGAGAGACAGATTAAGAAACTATTATAGGGAGCCAAGATGGTGGTGGAGTAGCAGCAAAAGCCTGAAACTGCCCTGAATAACCTTCCCAAACCTTCCAAAATGATCTTTTAAAAAAAACCTCAAAAGGACAGGAATCAAAGCAAGATGAGTGAAGGGGCTCTCACATTGAACATAGTGTGAAAGGTAGACACAGAGAGTGGGTTTCCACAATAAAATGGTGATCCAGAAACAGAACTGCACATGGAAAAACACAGGCCAACCAACCCCCCACCTACCTCACCAGAATCAGAACCAGGGTATAGACAACAGCCATGATTCTGGGTTAGGAGCTACGTCAACTAAATAGCACCTCAGACTCCCCTTAAAGCTCCAGACCCTGGGAGTGAGGTCCAGAGATCCATAGCATGCTAGGTATGCTCAAACCTCTTGGGCACCAAGGAGGATACATCCAGGTCATAACCAGAGAACCAGGGCATAGGCAGCACCTGGAAGAGAGACTGTATAACTAAAGTTGTAATGGATGGCTAGGATTTGACTGACCTAATCAACAGAGCTCTTCTCTTCAAGGCTGAGAGCAATGATGGAGGTGAGCTCAGTCCTAGGCCAATATAAATATCTCTGACTGCACATTAAACAAAAAGGGGTTTATTCTGGAAAGATTTCAGGAAGGGTATTGAGGTAAATGGGTTGAGGGTAAATCCATATCTTGGATATTGTCTTCCTTAAGATCCCCAAAAATGCCTTTGAGTGAAAGTCTCTTCTTTACCTACCCAGGCCAGGCCTACTCTCTTCTATTCTCTCTATCTATAAAGCCCTTTGCTAACTGTCTATACCTAATTAAAACCGCACACAGGTTTATGAGTCTTCAGAATATAGATGTATAATGCAGGTAACTGTAGTTGAAGTGATTGGGTTAACCCTAGAGAGGCAAAATAAAGCATTTTATAATAAAGAGGCAACCTTGAAAGTTTTTATCTACTTCTCTTCTCAGGCTAGATCTTTGTATACAGATAGTAGAGATAATCATGCAGCAGCTTTCAGATGATCATAGGAACAGAAAAGGAGCAGTTTAGGAAAGGGTAGAGATCCAAACTGGGTCAGATTTGGGTCTCTGAGCTGGTTTCAGCTTCACAGCCTTCCACCAACTCCCCAGAATGGCAGTTAGAATCTCCAGACCCTCTCCTGTCACATTCTAACCAGGTTTACCCCAGTGTCCGCAGTTCCTCAGAATTCCATTCCCCTTTGCTGAAAACCTGTTTCTTTTTTCCAAAATTTATTTTCAAAATCCCAAGTAGAGGGTTACATCAACCAAAGAACACCTCAGAGGAGAAAACCTTTCAAAGATTTACCCCAGGGCAGAATAACACAATCTGCTTAATCCAGTAAACCAGCAGAGAAGAGAGACTCAACAAACTTATATTCCATAGGCCAAAAAAAAAAAAAAAGGAAGGAAGGAAGATAGAAAAAAAGAAAGAAAGAAAGAGAACAAAAGACTGAAAATATGAGTAAACAAAGAGAAAGAAGATAACTATTGAAAGCTTCTACAGGAATAAAGAACAAACAACAGAGCTGGCAGAAGGTGCCTGGATCCAAAGAAATCTAAGCAAAACCTCAAAAAAGTCTGAAGTTTAGAACCAGCAAAAAAACAGACCTCTGTGAAAACCCTTCCACATCAATAAAAAAAAGGGCATCAAGGGGTCAGAAAACCAAATCTAACAACAGGACTGAGCCAGGGGACCTCCTGCTTGATTCAACTTAAAATGTTCCCAGAGAAGGCTGAATTCTCAGGTTTAAGGAAAAGGAAGAAGGAAGGTCCCAGGACCCCTCCCCTACCTACTGTACTGAGTCTTCTGAGGTCACTGGAATCTGGGGGTGAGGGCTTCAGCTCAGAGGGAGAGCCTTACTGCCCCAACTGTGCCAGGCCCAGGGCTCTTACCACAGCTGACAGGGAGACAGCTGGAGGAGGCACAAAGGGGAGGGCAGTTTAGTTGCAGCCACTACTCTCCATCTTGGGCCTCTGCTTCTTGAGGTTTAGGCCTCAGATCATATCCAGCTCTACAGATCAGCTCTGCCCCTGCCTTAATCTAGTCTATCAATAGGGCATATAAGAAGCCTTCAGAGGGCAAGGAATCTCAATGTCCAATACCCTTCCCCCACCACTATGCTGAGAGCCTTGGTAAGAATCCTGCTGACTCAGATCCCAGGACAAAGGCTGCAACCAAGACAGACTACCTTGATAACAGTGCAGGAAGCACATCTCCCTTCACCCTCCAAACCTTCACCTACACCTTCAGCTTCTACTGCCAGCTAGGGAAGATCTGACCTCAGGGATTGTTAATATTCCATCAGCCTTATCAAGTCAATCAACAGAGCAGAGAAGAAGCCCTTTCAGGACAGAATAGCTCAAACCCAAAGATCCAGCAAATAATCAGAGAAGCAAGATTACAGCCAATGACAGTGGGGAAAGAAGGAAAAAATATGAATATACCACAGAAAAAGAAAAAAGAAAGTACAATTGACAGCTTCTATCCACATAATGAACAAAGAGCAAATGGAACAAAGGAGGGCCAAGGAACACCAAGAAAAAATGCAGAAACTTCAGGGAACTGGACTCAGGCTTTGGAAGAACTCAAAACACTGTTCAAAAAAACAATTAAAAGAGGCTGAAGACAATTGGGAAAAGAACTTAAAAAGCAAAATAAGTCATCTGGAAACAGAGGCACATGAACTAAAACAAGAAAATAGTGTCTTGAAAGCCAGAATTGACCAGCTTGAAAATGAGGCAAAGAAAGAAAAGGATGACCTACAAAGAAAAACAGACCAGAAGGAGGATGACCAAAAAGTGAGGGATGAAATTCAATCTTGAAAAATTAGAATCCAAAAACAAGAAGCAAATGACTTCACAAGGCAGCAAGAGTCTATACAACAAAATAAAAAAATTTTTTTTTAAATTGAGGAAAATATGAAACACCTCATTGATAAAACTACAGACCTGGAAAATAGATTCAGAGGAGACAATATAAGAACTATTGGACAAATGGAAAATGAGGACAAAAGAAAAAGCCTAAACCTCATTTGACAGAAAATTATCCAAGAAAATTGCCCCAACATTCTTGAACAAGAGGGAAAAGTGGAGATTGAAAGAATCCACAGATCACTTCCTGCATTTAACCTCCAATTTACAGCATCTAGGAATGTTATAGCCAAATTCAAGAACTACCAGACCAAGGAAAAGATACTACAACCTGCTAAGAAGAAACCAGTCAGATATCATGGAACCACAGTTAGGATAACACAGAACCTGGCTGCATCCACATGAAGACCCAGAAGGCACAGAATATGATATTTAGGAAAACAAAAGAATTGGACCTACAGCCAAGAATCAACTACCCAGAAAAACTGATATATTCTTACAGGGGAAAGTATGGTAATTTAATAAAATAGAAGACTTCCAAGCACTTATAAAGAAAAGGCTTGACAAACAGAAAATTTGATGCCCAAACATAGAACTCAAGAGAATCACCAAAAGGTAAATAAGAAAGAGAAAAAACAAACAAAACTTTTTTAGGGACCCAATAAGTTCAAATGATTTGTATTCCTATAAGAAAAGATTATATTGGTAACTCTTAAAAATTGTTATTATCATTGAGGTAGCTAGAAGAAGTATACTTAGAGGGGACAGTGACAAACTGTATAGGATAAAATCTCTCTCTCTCCATATTTTATATATACATATGTATATATAAACTAGGGGTAAAAAAGAGAAATGGGAAAAGAAATTAAATGGGTAATTTTATATTTCATAAAGAAGCAGATGGGGGAGGAGGGAGAAGACCAGTACAATGGAAGGGTAAAAAAGGTTGGAAAGTCTCCAAAAAATTTTAATCATTATAGTAGGAAAGGTGAGAAAGGTTCAAATAGAAGAAAAGCCTCCAACTTCAAATTCATCAGCAACATCAACAACATCATCAACATTATCAACAACATCATCATCTGGCCCAGAAAAGATTTTTTATGGGTGACCTAACCATAGTACTGAATTGAGAACCAAAAGACCTAAACCCTAGGCTTGAGTGCCACTGTGTGTCCTTTAGTAGTAAAAAGAAATCCTTCTTTTTTCATGGACTCAGTTTCCTCATTTATGTATGAATGAAGCTTACCTGAACTCTGCATTAAGTTAATCAATTAAATCAAAGAATAAACAAGATGTAAATAAGAACAAAAAAAGAAATCAAAGTTTCACCTAGGGGAAATTGGATAGAGGAAACTTGAGATATGACATATCCTAGACAGGCACATAGAGATGATGCTTACAATAGTGGTGGATTAATAAATCATTTGTTTGTTTGTTTATTTTTAAAAGACTGAAAATTGTGCTCATGCTCTGGAAGAACTCAAAAAGGAATTCAAAAGCCAAATAGGAGAGGTTGAATAAAAATGGAAAAAAGAAAACAATAACTTAAAAAGGAAAACTGAGCAACTAGAAAAAGAAACACAAAAAGGTATGGAAGAACAATGTGCCTTAATAACCAGAATTAAACTACTGGAAAAAGAAACAAAAAAAATCAAATGAAGAAAAAAAATCACTTGAAAGGAAGAATAGACCAAATATATAAGGAGAATCAAAAGATCATGGAAGAAAATCAGTCTTTAAAACTTAGAATTGAATAGTTAGAAGCTAATGATTTCATGAGACATTAAGAAACAATAAAACAAAATCAAATGAATGAAAAATGGAAGAAAAAATTTAAACTGTCTCATTGGGAAAAAAAACAATAGACCTGGAAAATAGATCCCAGAATGACAATTTGAGCATTATGGCAATACCTGAAAGTTATGACCAAAAAAAAAGAAAAGAAAAAAAAACTTACACATCATATTACAAGAAATTATCCAGGAACTTGCCCTGATATTCTTGAACAGGAAGGTAAAATAGAGATTGAAAGAATCCACAGATCACCTCATGCATTAATTCCCCAAATGACAACTCCCAGGAATGTTATAGCCAAGCTCAAGAGCTCCCAGACTAAGGAGAAAATATTACAAGTAGCCAGAAATAAACAATTCAGAGATCAGGGATCCCCAGACAGAATCACATAGGACATGGCAGCTTCCACATTGAAGTACCGGAAGGCTTGGAATATGATATTTCAGAAGGCAAGGGTTACTGGAGCTACAACCAAGAATCACCTACCCATCAAAACTGAGTATATTGTTTCAGGGGAAAGTATGGTCATTTAATAAAATAGAAGCTTTCCAAGCATTCCTGAAGACAAGGATAGACTTAAACAGAAAATCTGATGTCCAAAATTTAAGAGAACTATGAAAAGATAAATAAGAAAAAGAAAAAATGTTAGGGCTTTAACAAGGTCAAATTGTTTATATACAAAGATATCTGAAACTTTTAAAAACAGTGAACATTATCATGGTATTTAGAAGAAGTATACAGAGACAGAAGGTGTGGGACTAAGCTATTTAGGATGATCTGCAAAAAAAAATACAGTAAAGAAAGAGAGGATTGTACTAAGAGAAAGTGGAAGGAAGAAGGAAATTGGGGTAAACTATATCACATAAAGAAGAATGTTGGAGAAGAGGGGAGAATACTGTCACAAGGAGGGGAGGATGAGAGTGGTGATGGATAATATTTAAACCTTACTCTCATTGGAATTGGTTCAGAGAGGGAAGGACAGCCAGATTAATTGGGGTATAGAATCTTATCTTACCCAGTAGAAAAGTAGAAGGGGTTTAAGGAAGGAGGGTGTGGAGAGGTGAGTGATATAAGGAGGAAAAATTTGGGGGGAGGTGATTAAAAGATCCTATTGAAAAGCAGGAGGGTAATAAGAAGGGATGTGTTTGGAAGGAAGTAAAATAAGGGAGGGGAGGGAAAGGGGATTGATTATAAGCAAGCCACTGGCATGGAGGAAAAGAGAGAAAGGAGAAAGGGCAGGATTAAAAGAGGTAATCAAAGATGGAGGGGAATACATTGATGGTAATCCTAACTGTGAATGTGAATGGGATAAACTTACCCATAAAAGGGAAGCAGAGAGCATAGTAGATTAAAAACCAGATTCCTACCATATGTTGTTTACAAGAAATACATTTGAAGCAGGTAGACACACACACAGAGTAAAGGTAAGAGGCTGGAACAGAATTGTTCCTTGGGTTCCTTGTTCTATTGGGTTTCAATTGAAAAAAAGGCAGGAGGAGCAATCATGATCTCAGACAAAGCTAAAGCAAAAATAGATTTGATTAAAGGCAGTCTAGACAATGAAGAAGTATAATTACTCAATATACATACACCAAATGGTTTAGCATCCAAATTTCTAAAGGAGAAACTAGAGGAGCTCAAGGTGGAAATAGATAGTAAAGCTATATTGGTGGGGGACCTCAATCTTCTCCTATCATAACTAAATATATTGAATCAAAAAATAAACAAGAAAGAAAGGAAGTGAATGAAATTTTAGAAAAAGTAGAGTTAATAGATATCTGGAGAAAATTGAATAGGGATAAAAAGGAATATGCCTTCTTTTCAGTAGCACATGGCACATAAACAAAGATTGACCATGTACTACAAAAAAAAATCAAAAACACAGAAAAGTAGAAATAATAAATGTAACTTTTTCAGATCACAATGTAATAAAAATTATAATTAATAAGGGTTCATGGGGAGGCAAATTAAAAATTAATAGAAAACTAAATAATCCAATTCTTCAAAAATGGTGAGTCAAGGAACAAATCATAGGAACAATCACTGATTTCATTGAAGAACATTTTAATGAGGAGACAACATAAAAAATTTATGGGATACAGCCAAAGCAGTAATCGGGGAAATTTATATCCCTGAGTGCTTAGAGCAACAAAATAGAGAAAAAGGAGATCGGTGAATTGTGATTTCAACTAAAAAACTAGAAAACGAACAAATCAAAGATCCCCAGATAAAGACTAAATTGGAAATAATAAAAATCAAAGGAGAAACTGAAAAAATGGAAAGTAAAAGAATTATTGAACCAATAAATAAGACAAGGAGCTGTTTTGTTGGGGAAAAAACAAATAAAATATATAAAGTACTGGTTAATTTCATTTTTTTAAAAAAAAGAAAGAAGAGAATAAAATTACCAGTATCAAAAATAAAGGGCAGCTGGGTAGCTCAGTGGAGTGAGAGTCAGGCCTAGAGACAGGAGGTCCTAAGTTCAAACCCGGCCTCAGCCACTTCCCAGCTGTGTGACCCTGGGCAAGTCACTTGACCCCCATTGCCCACCCTTACCAATCTTCCACCTATGAGACAATACACCGAAGTACAAGGGTTTAAAAAAAATACAAAAAAAAAATAAAGAGTAATTCACCTCGAATGAAGAGGAAAATAAGGAAATTATTAGGAGCTATTTTGCCCAATTATATGATAATAAATATGACAATCTAGGTAAAAATAGATAAATATTTACAAAAATATAAATCATCTATATTAACAAAAGAGGAAATAGAATACTTAAATAATCCCACATCACAAAAAGAAATTGAATAAGACATCAATGAGCTCCTTAAGAAAAATGCCCTAGGGCCAGATGGATTCACAAGAGGATTCTATCAAACATGTAAAGAACAACTAATTCTAATAAGATACAAGCTATTTGACAAAATAATCAAAGAAGGAATCTTACCAAATTCTTTTTATGAAATAAATATGGTACTGATACCTAAACCAGGCAGACCAAAAACAGAGAAAAAATTATAGATCAATCTCTTTAATGAACATAGATGCAAAAATCTTAAATAAAATACTACCAAAGAGACTACAACAAGTCATCACAAATTGGGATTTATACCAGGAATGCAAGGTGTATAAATGGAGATTTTGAACCTTGGACTTCATCCCCCATAAATCCTTAGTTTTCCCAAAATTCCCTTTAATCTTTCCTACACTTTCTCTGATGCTGCCTTTTCACACTCATCTGCTCCAGCCAGTGTTCCTCACTGTGTAATTTTGAGCCAAGACAAGAGGACTTGAACTTGTTTGGGGTTCGAGGTTGCAGTGCTTAACATATGTTAAGATGCAGGACTTCCTCTGAATCACATTCTATCCAAGCACCTCATTCTGGCTACCTTTCTGGCTCCTATAATCTAGTCCCTTTTTTCTGTCTTTTATAAGTGTGGCAAACTTTCTGTGGCCCTGGCTACTAATTGGGTAAGTGCATAATTACTTAAATCATTTTAATTGGGCCCTGATTCAAGGACACATTATAGTTTTATTTTTCCTTTAATTAGATTTTTTAGACATAAGACCAAATATTTTTTATTTCATCTACAAGTTATTTTTTATCTTTTATGTGGATTTTTATTTATGTTTTTGATTTCTTTTGCAATTGATTCATATACCTTATAACTCCCCCATGTATTTCTGAGTGATCCCTATTTGTTATTATTTTCCTCAGCGGGGACATTGTTATTGTTATGAACTTTGGTTTGAATTTGAGTAATTTTAGGATAAGGAATTTGCTACTTCTGAGAAACCAGACAATGAACCTGTTTGGAGAAGGTGCCATGAAGATGCCTGCAGAGACCACACACTGCATCAAGAAGATCCATAGTGAACTTTAGGATGTGAAATTAAACTATGGGGGGTTGAAAGCATTTGTTTTGAATGTATACTCTTCTGCCAAAGGTGATTGCCCCCAAATTGGCCTTTCGTTGATGTAGCAATCATTGATTTTGTTCTTTTTTTCCCTTTTTATCCACAAATTATTGCAATACATATGTTGATTATGTTTTTATGATCCATTGGGGAGACTGGTCTCTCAAAAGATCAGAGGGGGTATGTATAAATGGAGATTGTGAACCTTGGACTTAATTCCCCATAAGTCCTTAGTTTTCCCCAAATTCCCTTTAATCTCTCCTACGCCTCCACATTTGCGTGGTCACGTTATTGTTTTATGTTTGGCTATAACTCCTCCCTCTTTCTCTTTTGTGTTCCTGGGAGCTAGCTGGTTAGTAACCTTTTAGTTAGGTCTCTGTTTTATTAATAAAATATTCATAAATGTAATATTTAGTATTTTGCATATTAATTTTAATCTCCACAAAGGATGGCTCAATATCAGAAAACTATCAGCAAAATTGACCATATCAATCATCAAACTAATAGAAATCACATGATTATCTCAATAGATACAGAAAAAGCCTTTGCAAAATGCAACATCTATTCCTATTGAAAACACTTGAAAGTATAGGAATAAGAGGGCCTTTCCTCAAAATAATAAATAGTATTTATTTAAAACCAGCAGCAACTATCATCTGCAATGGGAATAAGTTAGAAGCCTTCCCAATAAGATCAAGAGTGAAGGAAGGATGCCTATTATCACTTTTATTATTTAATATTGTACTAGAAATGCTAGCTGTAGCAATTAGAGAAGAAAAAGAAATTGAAGCAATTAAAGTAGGCAATAAGGAATCTAAATTACCACTCTTTGCAGATGAAATGATAATATACTTATAGAATCCTAGAAAATCATCCAAAAAGCTAGTTGAAATAATTAATAACTTTAGCAAAGTTGCAGGATACAAAATAAACCCACATAAAGCATCAGCATTTCTATATATTTCCAACAAAAATCAGCAGCAAGAGTTAGAAAGAAAAACTCCATTTAAAATCACTCTAGACAAAATAAAATATTTGAGAATCTGTCTGCCTAGACAAATGCAGGAATTATACTAACACAAATACAAAACACCTTTTACACAAACAAAATTAGATCTAAACAACTGGAAAAACATCAATTGCTCATGGGTAAGACAAACTAATACAATAAAAATGACAATCCTACCTAAATTATTTATTTATTCAGCACTATACCTATCAAACTACCAAAAAACTTTTTTTATCTAATTAGAAAAATGATAAGAAGATTCATCTGGAAGAACAAAAGATAAAAAATATCAAGGGAACTAATGAAATAATGAAATGTGAAGGATGCAACCTAGCAGTACCATATCTTAAATTGTACTATAAAGTAGGGATCATCAAAACAATGTGGTACTGGCTAAGAGCTAGAAGGTTGGATCAGTGGAACAGACTAGGGGGAAATAACCTCAGCAGTCTTGTGTTTGATAAACCCAAAGATCCCAGCTTTTAGAATAAAAACCCACTATTTGACAAAAATGGCTGAGAAAATTGGAAAATACTATGGCAAAAATTAGGTTTAGATCAATTTTCTCATACCCTATGCCAAGATAAGTTCAAAATAGTTATATGATTTAAATTAAAAAAAGTGATATTATAACTAAATTAGGTGAACATGGGATAGTATGCCTGTCAGATTGTAATGCAGGATTGCTGTAAGAATCTCTTGCATTTGCAAAACCACCAGAAGCAATCCTGGCAGTTAAGGAAACGGAATGTTGACCCAGCCTGGCCCTGGTCTCACAGCCAAAAACCATTGGAGCTGGGACTATAAATATTCCTGGAGAGCCAACTTGGGGCTGATTTCCTTGACCTGACCCAGACATCCTGCTATCCCCTGCTTCTTCCACTTGGGCCCTGGGAGGAGGGAATTTGGTGGGAGGAGAACGTGGGAAATTAGTTTACTTAGGCAGGCAGGAACACCTCTAAACCAAGCCATTATACTCATTTGTTAATCTGCTAGACCTTTCTTCATCAGGGCAGTGAGATTTATTCCTGGCTGAGGGGCTGGTTCCCTCAGCCTGACCCTACTGAGACCCTTTGCCAGGACTGGCCTTCACCCTTAGCAACAGTTTCCCAGACCTTAACCCTCTTCCCTCAGCTTACCCTTGCCTTTAATAAACCCCTTGGCCTTTATTCAAAGAGCTTCTGTTGATTCATTTATACCATCAACTAGGACCAAGGCTGAAGAGGGAAAGATAGCTTTCCCTTGTTTCCTGAGGGGCTAACCAGGCATCCATCTTGCTCAGGAAGTGAATGTTCACTTCCTGTTGGCTTTCAGTTCCATCAGGAGGGGAGGTGCATCTCACTTCTTACTTCAAGGAGCTTAGAGACAATAGGGAGACTGGCTTGAAACATTTCAGCTGGGGCTCCCAAACTAACCTATACTGAAGTTAAAGTCTCCCTGCCTAGAAGACTCAGTTGGTACCTCCCTGCCCTCTAATATAAGCCTCATTAGCCACATTTATTTCTTGATTACACAGTTCTCTGGGAAAGGAAAGAATTTAAAACCAAGCAAGAGATAGAGAATATTACATGATATAAAATGAATAATTTTGATTATATTAAATTTAAAAGTTTTTGTACAAAAAAAAAACCCAATGTGACCAAAATTAGAAGGGAAGCAACAAATTGGAAAAAAAAATTTTTAGAACTTAATTCTCTGACAAAGGTCTAACTTCTCAAATATACAAAGAACTGTCAAATTTATAAGAAATCAAATTGTTCCCCCATTGACAAATGGTCAAGGAATATGAATAAGCAATTTTCAGATGAAGAAATCAAAACCATATCAATAATCATATGAAAAATGTTCTAAATCCCTCCTGCTAAGAGAAATGCAGATCACAACAACTTTGAGGTATCATTTTATACCTAGCAAAGTAGCCAATATGACAGCAAAGGAAAATAATAAATGTTGCAGGGATATGGCAAAGTTGGGACACTAATGCATTGCTAGTGGAGTTGTGAATTGATCTGACCATTCTAGAGGGCAATTTGGAATCATGCCCAAAGTTCCTTCAAAGAATGCATGCCCTTTGATCGAACAATACCACTTCTAGGTCTGTATCCCAAAGATATTAAAAAAGAAACTGGTCAAGGCCCTGTTTGTACAAAAATATGTATAGCTACACTCTGCAGTAGCAAAAAATGGGAAATGAGGGGATGTCTCTTAATTGGGGAATGACTGAACAAACTGTGGTATATGATGGTGATGGTATACTATTGTGTTATAAGGAATGATGAATTAATGGATTTCTATATGAACTGGAAAGACCTACATGAACTGATGTGCAGTGAAATAAGCAGAACCAGGAGAACATTATACACAGAGACTATAACATTGCGAGACAATCAAATGTAGTTGACTTTGCTACTAATAGCAATGCAATGATCCAGGACAATTCTGTGGGACTTATGAGGAACGATGTTATCCATATCTAGAGAAAGAACTATACAAGTAGAAATCCAGAAGAAAACATATGGTTTATCATTTGTTTATATGGGTAAGTGATTTGGGGTTTTGGTTTTAAAGGATTACTCTTTTATAAAAATGAATAATATGGAAATGGGTTTGAGTGAATATATATATATATATAAAACAAGTGGAATTGCTTGACAATTCCTGGAGTGGGGAGAGATGAGGGGAGGGAGAAAGTATGAATCATGTAACCATGGATAATTTTTAAAAATAAAAATATATTAACTAAAAAAGAAGTTGCCTCTCCCATTAGAATATAAGCTCCTTAAAGACAAGAACTCTTTCCTCTTATTTGTATTCCCAGCATTTAGTACAAGCTAAGTACTTAATAATTGCTCATTGACTGACTGACAGCCATGACAACCAAGCAATAAAAATAATTTTCAATTTGCATATATTTTTTATTTTATAATTGTATAATATATATAATTATATATATAATTTTAAGATTTGCAAGGAGTTTTACCTATGTTATCTCATTTGAACTGCACAATAGAATGATCTACAGGATTTGAGTACTTTAGAAAAGATTATCCCCATTTTACAGATAAGAACTTAGAAGAAGGCCTCTAGCACCTGGGCTGGATCCTTTATGGAGAATTCTTGGGAAGGCTCATTTTTGAGTGAGGCACGTGTAATCAATTTTTATCCCATACACAATTTAGTAGGGGCTTAGGACATGGACTCAAATAAACATAATAAAAGCCAAATTTGACAAGTGCACAAAAAAAAGTATTTTGAAAAATCTAAGGAGAGATCACTTTAGTTGGGGAGATAGGGATGGATTCATGGAAAAGATACAACCAGAGTTTGTCCTAGAAGGAAAAAAAAGGATTGCAAAAGGCAGAGATGAGGAATGGAAAAGAAAGAGAAGTCCATGATAAACATGATAAATTGGAGAGTTACAGGCATGGAGAGGAGAATGTGTAGGCTAAGAAGGAGGGATGGGGAGCTTCCATTTGGTTGGAAGTGAAAGTAAAGTGGAATAATGCATGAGAAGTCTGAAGAGGAAGGTCAGATAATAGAGGATATATATATATATATATATATATA